>NW_027448275.1:0-52500 GCF_038048845.1 Mixophyes fleayi
TAATTATGGTCATTAACGATTTAGGATGCCACTAGTGCCTGTGTTGTGTTGTATGTATGTTTGTTTTAATCGGAAGTATTCCTTACTGGTTAGAGACATGAGCTGGCAACAGCAGGGTCATGAGTTTGAATCCAGACTCATGCCTGTATCTGTGTAGACTTTGTATACCCCCATGTTTCTGTGGATTTACTCCAATGTGTCACTTATAGAAGAGTACGCTAGTGTATGGTTAGAGTATCGTACATATTTTTGATTGCAAATTATTAGCCGTTACATTCGCATCCATGTTTATTTACATTTATAAATTTCCTATGACACATTTTTCTTGATGGAGAACAAGAGAATGTGTGTGTGTGTAATTCTTTATTGTTTATCCTTAAACCTTCATGCTGGCAGTAATGTATGCGTTGTGTTGGGAATTTCCATATCCAAAAATTTACCAAGGATGTACCAAGGATTTAGGGCTCCAATACTTATTTTTAGAATTGATAATATTTGATTGTTACATTAATTAAAATTGTTAAAGTAAAACTGTTTGTTATGAGACAAAGGAAGGAAGTAAAAGCTGATGTTCAGCTTTTCCTTCTAGTCTATTTCATGCACATACTGTTTCCACTTACACGTTGGTTTAGTGGTTAGACAATCCCCTTTTCATCAGTGGGTTCAGTTGTTTGATTCCTGCTACATTTTGTGGAATATGGCTAAATGGCATGTTGATAATTGTATGCAGCTACAACACAGAGAAGCATCTGTTCCAAAAAACTGGATTGCAAAGACATAGGAAATATCCACAGATGAAAGCTAAGAAAACCTAAGTGCCCCCCTCCCCCCCCAAAAAAAACCCCCCAAAAAAACAATTTGAAGTACAATTATTACTATTATAATTATTATTATTATAATTATTATTATACATGACTGAACTTCCATATACAAAACTTAAAACTGTGTATGTGCCAAGGATTCATGTCTATAATATTTCAAAGTGTAATTATTGACATTAAAAAAAAATTAAAATGGGAAACAAGCTTGTTATGAGAGAAGTTGATGCTCAGCTTTTCCTTCTAGTCTATTTCATGCACATATTGTTTCCACTTGCACATTTGGTGTAGTGGTCCATCCTTTGAACAGTGGAAACCTGAGTTCGAATCCTTAAGAATGCCCTTATTTCTCTGGAGTTTATATATTCTTCCCATGTTTGGGCTGAGTTCCTATGTGTCCCTTATGTAAGCGTACGCTTGGTTTAAGTCCGTATAATTTTCTTCAAGTATGCGGTTATGCTTTTATATTATTACTAGTGTATTGTTAGCGGTTTTTAACAAATATCAGCCACTTTACAGTGCGATTTCTTACAATGGTGGTTCTAATTAAAAAGATGTTGCTTTAAAAAATTTTAACACAATGGGGCATATTCAATTAGCTTTTGGATTCGCGGTAACGCGCCGGTACAGGCGCGAAACGTAATACACGGTACCGCAATAACGTGGATTTTCGTTCGCAGCCCATAGGGTTGCGAACGAAAATCCGCGTTAATGCGGTACCGTAATACCCGCAAGAACGCGCACTTTTCGCGGTAAAGCGCGTTACCACGAATCCAAAAGCTAATTGAATATGCCCCTATGTTTAATGTTTGATATAAATATAAAAATAAATTAAAATAAATAAATAAATTCTGGTGAAGTGTATTAAGATGTATGTTGTGCCTATTTAGTTGTGTTTTAAACGAACAATACTTTTAAAACAGTTTATTGTAACTCAGCCCTGCTGCTGTAACTGCTTTGGATTTAACCCTGAGCTTCCTTAAGTTTAAGCAAGGAGTTAAGATAAAATTCACAGTTTTTTTTCTTAACTATCCGACGGATATGGAGGGAACTCCTACTCTTAAGTCAGTACAAATAACGCCTACTCTTCTTAACTTACTTTGGATCTCCGTCCATTCCCCTACCATTCCCAACCCCTTTTTCTTAAGTGGTCAGAAAACTTCTTAAGTGCAGTTACGATGGATTTTCATCTTAACTTAAGAAATTCTTAGCATACGCATCGGATTTTCCTTCTTATCTCCCTTTTCTGAGCATGCGCAGAGAAGATTTTCATATTATCTGCAAAAAAAGGCAGATCCGATCGCTAATGAATCAGGCCCAAGGACACTGACAGGCAAAGCTCCTTCACAAAACTATGCAAATAAGGACAATAATAATAAAAACTCCTAACCAACTGCAATACCACATTAGAAGAATTAACAATTGAAACTAACTAACAAAAAGAGTTAAACACACTACAGTTATAAAAAAAAAAAAAAAAAAAACCCAGACTCAGCAGAAACCTTTTAGAAACCATGAATTTAGCAAGACACAATAATGATGAAAAAGCCATACACAGGAAGCTAATCATAGATGTAATAAACCAAACAAGAACAGCAGTCTAACCACAACCACCCTTCCCACACATGAGCTACCAACAGTTACATATATATCAAACCAGAGATACATGTAGGGACACAAACAATATATCACAAAGACACCTCTGTAATGACCATAAGAATCACTTATACACTCACAAAGAACACAGAAGACCTGTTGTCCAGTAGAAAGACTCCACCACCTGAAGCTAAGATAACATCATGCACCTCACAGTACGGAAAAGAGGGTTAGCCAATTACAGCCAACCTTTACTCAACAAACTTCCTAAGAGGCAGCCAGAAAGTCTCTTACTGCAAAGGCAAATAGAAAGAGGCCTCATTTATTGGCTGACGCATTTTCTGCTCCGTACGTGTAAAGATTCAGTTTTAAAAAAGTCTGCTTACATGTTGACGTGCATATATCTGAAGATACGTCAAACTCTAAAAAAGCAGTTTCTGTGCCTCATACATATGTCAGGTGTACAAATACTATACAGCCATGGCCAAAGGTTTTGAGAATGACACAAATCATCATCATCATCATCATTTATTTATATAGCGCCAACATATTCCGTAGCGCTTTACAATTGGGGACAAACGTAATAAACTAATAAACAAACTGGGTAAAACAGACAAAGAGGTGAGAAGGCCCTGCTCGCAAGCTTACAATCTATGGGACAATGGGAGATTGACACATGAGGTTAAGTATACATTTTGCATCTTGGCCCAGCCAGACTGCAAAGGTAGGGTGACTCATAAGCTAAATGATCCTGTCACACAACAATGTTATTCCGGGGGAAGTTGTCTTGTGTGAAATTGTGTAACAGGCTAAAGGTAGTGAGGTTAAGATGGTGGTTGAGGAATATTATAAGCTTGTCTGAATAGGTAGGTTTTCAGAGAACGCTTGAAAGTTTGTAGAACAGAGGAGAGTCTTATTGTGCGAGGGAGAGAGTTCCATAGAGTGGGTGCAGCCCGAAAAAAGTCCTGTAACCGGGAATGGGAGGATGTAATGAGGGTGGATGAGAGACGCAGATCTTTTGCAGAACGGAGTTGCCGAGTTGGGAGATATTTTGAGACAAGAGAGGAGATGTATGTTGGTGCAGCTTTGTTGATGGCCTTGTAGGTTAGTAAAAGTATTTTATATTGGATTCGGTAGAAGACAGGCAGCCAGTGTAGAGACATACAGAGTGATTCAACAGAGGAATAGCTATTTGCAAGGAAAATCAGTCTTGCCGAAGCATGTAAAATAGATTTTAGGGGTTTGAGTCTGTTTTTGGGAAGACCAGTAAGGAGGGAATTGCAATAGTCAATGCGGGAGATGATTAGTGCATGAATTAAGGTTTTAGCAGTGTCTTGTGTGAGATATGTGCGGATTCTGGAAATGTTCTTTAGATGTATGTAACATGATTTAGATATAGAGTCAATGTGGGGAACAAAGGATAGGCGTGAATCAAGGATTACACCTAGGCAGCGAGCTTGTGGGGTGGGATTTATGGTCATGTTATCAACAGAGATAGAAATGTCAGGTATGCTCTTGTTGGCGGGTGGGAATATTATTAACTCTGTTTTAGAAAGATTAAGTTTGAGTTGACGAGAGGCCATCCAAGATGAAATGGCAGAAAGACAGTCAGTTACACGGGACAACACAGATGTCGAGATATCAGGAGAGGATAGATAGATTTGGGTATCATCCGCATAGAGATGATACTGAAAGCCAAAGGAACTTATTAGATTTCCAAGAGAAGCGGTATAGATAGAGAACAGCAGAGGACCTAGCACCGAGCCTTGTGGTACTCCAACTGATAGGGGAAGCGGAGCAGAGGTGGCTCCAGAGAAATTAACAGTGAAAGAGCGATTAGAGAGGTAAGATGAGAACCAGGATAGAACTGTGTCTTGAAGACCTAGGGATTGCAGCGTTTGTATGAGAAGAGAGTGGTCAACGGTGTCAAATGCAGCCGAGAGATCAAGGAGAATTAGGAGAGAGTAATGGCGTTCAGTCTTAGCAGTGATCAGATCATTAACAACCTTGGTCAGCGCAGTCTCTGTGGAGTGTTGAGAACGAAAGCCAGACTGAAGAGGATCCAACAGGTTGTTTGCGGAAAGAAAGCGTGTGAGGCGAGTGTAGGCAAGTCTCTCTAGAAGCTTGGAGGGGCAAGGGAGCTGAGAGATGGGACGGTAATTTGAGAGAGAGTTTGGGTCGGAGTTTTGTTTTTTTAGAATAGGAGTAATCACTGCATGCTTGTATAGTGATGGAAAGATGCCAGTAGAGAGTGAGAGATTACAGATTTGAGTTAGAGGTGAAATGAGCACAGAAGACAGGGATCTACCAATTTGCGAGGGAATAGGATCAAGAGGACAGGAGGTAGAGTAGGAAGATAAGAAGAGCGTAGAAATTTCCTCTTCATTTGTGGGGTCAACTGAAGAAAGGGTGTCAGAGGGTAGTGGGAAGGAAATGAGCTGATGGCTTGTTGAGGAAGAGGATACCATTTCTAGTCTGATCTTGTCAATCTTGTCCTTGAAGTAGGAAGCAAGATCCTGAGCACTGATAGTAGATGGAGGGTTCGGGGTGGGAGGATTGAGAAGATGATTAAATGTATTGAAAAGGCGTTTGGGGTTAGAAGCCTGAGCATAGATAAGAGATTGAAAGTATGTTTGTTTTGCAGTGTCCAGAGCATTTCGATAGGAGTGGTAGACAGAAGTATATGTGAAGAAGTCATTAGAGCTTCGAGATTTACGCCAGTGACGTTCTGCTTTACGGGACAGTTTTTGAAGATTTCGTGTTGCTTTGGTGTGCCACGGTTGACATCGAAGTCGACGTGTAGTATGAAGTGTCGCTGGAGCCACTTGATCAAGGGCCGTTGCTAAGGTTAGGTGAAAATGAGGTACTGCCATCTCAGGGGATGAGAATGTAGAGATAGGGGAGAGAAGGTGTTGGAGAGAGGTGGAAAATTGTTGAAGATTAATAGAATTAAGATTTCTACGAGTATGAGGAGGCTTGGTTGAGTCAGACAGTAGAGAGGTTAGAGCAGTGGGGGTGAGAGTGTAGCTGATAAGGTGATGATCCGAGAGGGGGAAGGGTGTATTAATAAAATTAGAAACTGAGCATAGTCTAGAGAAAACAAGATCAAGGCAGTGGCCATCCTTATGAGTAGATGATTCAATCCACTGGGAGAGGTCAAGTGAGGATGTTAGAGAGAGTAGTTTGGAAGCAGCTTTGGAAGGTGGGTTATCAATGGGGATGTTGAAGTCACCCATGATGATGGTGGGGATGTCTGAAGATAAGAAGTGAGGGAGCCATGCAGAGAAATCCTCAATAAATTGTTGGTGTGCTCCAGGGGGACGATAGATCACCGCAACACGTAGGGAGAATGGATTAAAAATGCGAATAGCATGTACTTCAAAAGATGTGAACGTGAGTGATGGGACATTTGGTAGAACTGTGTATGTGCACTGTGGGGAGAGAAGTAGTCCAACCCCACCTCCTTGTCTGCCTTCAGGTCTGGAGGTGTGGGTGAGATGGAGGCCACCATGTGAAAGTGCTGCAGGGGAGGCAGTGTCTGATTGCATAAGCCATGTTTCTGTTATTGCCAGAAGGTTGAGGTTTTTTGAGAGGAAGAGATCATGAACGGAGGTAAGTTTGTTACAAACAGAGCGTGCATTCCAAAGGGCACATTTAAAGGACTTGGGAAGAGAGGGGAGACAGGTGATGTGTTTGAGGTTTGCTATAGAACGGTAGTGTTCTGATGTATGTGTGTGTGAGGAGTGTGGGGGACCTGGATTAGGTGATATATCACCAGCTAATAGAAGCAGAGTGAGCGAAAGATAGGCAAGGGGATTGTAAGATGTGTGGCCTTTTATTTTCTGGCGACAGGTGGAGGCTGTACTTGTTAGAGATAATAAATAGGACAACAGTTCATGGGTGTTAAATAGAGGTGAGTGGAGTAATGCAGGTGCAATATGAACAAATTTGTGTGTTGGTGGAGGGGTGAAAGATGACACAGTC
This sequence comes from Mixophyes fleayi, assembly GCF_038048845.1. Lineage (NCBI taxonomy): Eukaryota > Metazoa > Chordata > Amphibia > Anura > Limnodynastidae > Mixophyes > Mixophyes fleayi. The sequence goes on from NW_027448275.1 coordinate 6,399, forward strand.
CTAAAGATCATGCCATGAAATGAGACTAAGAAAAGCAATTTGTGAAACATTGTGATAAAAGGGGTAAAAGCAAAAAGCAAGGGTATTTTAAGAATTACCTCTTAGCAGTATTCCATATAAATAGACAAGTAGTGCTGAAATAGGCTGTGGCAGATGTTGCTTATTGATGGGAGTAAAAGCAAGTCAAATGTAGTCCAATATTTGTCCACCTGTGTTGTCTAACTGTGCATTTTCGTCCACTTTGTGAGAAAATCCCACTTAGTGCAGAAATCACACACGTCTAACCCCACATACGTCTCCCCATAGAATGAAACTAAGATGTAGTCAGTCTAATTTAGGAATACACTACAGATGTGCTAATTGGTCAGCTAATCAAAGGAAAAGAAAACATTTGTGGGAAAGGATAGAGGCCAGATACCTATCATAAATTAGGCAGCAATAAAAGACTGTGCCAACCTAAGTTTAAACAGATAACAGTTTCCTATAACATACTTAAACACAGATTGCAGGGATGAAATTCACAGAATAATGATCAGAGCAGTAGTAGCAGCATGGATGAACATACTTAAACACAGATTGCAGGGATGAAATTCACAGAATAATGATCAGAGCAGTAGTAGCAGCATGGATGAACATACTTAAACACAGATTGCAGGGATGAAATTCACAGAATAATGATCAGAGCAGTAGTAGCAGCATGGATGAACATACTTAAACACAGATTGCAGGGATGAAATTCACAGAATAATGATCAGAGCAGTAGTAGCAGCATGGATGAACATACTTAAACACAGATTGCAGGGATGAAATTCACAGAATAATGATCAGAGCAGTAGTAGCAGCATGGATGAACATACTTAAACACAGATTGCAGGGATGAAATTCACAGAATAATGATCAGAGCAGTAGTAGCAGCATGGATGAACATACTTAAACACAGATTGCAGGGATGAAATTCACAGAATAATGATCAGAGCAGTAGTAGCAGCATGGATGAACATACTTAAACACAGATTGCAGGGATGAAATTCACAGAATAATGATCAGAGCAGTAGTAGCAGCATGGATGAACATACTTAAACACAGATTGCAGGGATGAAATTCACAGAATAATGATCAGAGCAGTAGTAGCAGCATGGATGAACATACTTAAACACAGATTGCAGGGATGAAATTCACAGAATAATGATCAGAGCAGTAGTAGCAGCATGGATGAACATACTTAAACACAGATTGCAGGGATGAAATTCACAGAATAATGATCAGAGCAGTAGTAGCAGCATGGATGAACATACCTGAAGATGAAAATATTATTTTTCACAAAGTCTGCTGCCTCAGTTTTTATGATGGCAATTTGCACGTACTCCAGAATGTCATGAAGAGTGATCGGATGAATTGCAATTAATTTCAAAGTCCCTCCTTGTTATGACAATGAACTTTATTCCAAAAACAACATTTCCACTGCATTTCAGCCATGCCCCAAAAGGAGCAGCTGACATCAGGTCAGTGATTCTCTCATTAACACAGGTCAGAGTGTTGACGAGGACAAGGCTAGAGATCACTCTGGCATGCTGACTGTGCAGCCTGGAAGCTTTAAAATGAGAATGGTGCTTGAAATCATTGTTCTTCCTTGGTTAACCATGGTTATCTGCAAAGAAACACATATAGTCATCATTGCTTTGCACAAAAAGGGCTTCACAGGATATTGCTGCTAGTAAGATTGCACCTAAATTAACCATTTATCGAATCATCAAGAACTTCAAGGAGAGAGGTTTAATAGTTGTGATGAAGGCTTCAGGGCGCCCAATAATGTTCAGCAGATGCCAGGACTGTCTCCTAAATTTGATTCAGCTGCGTGATCGGGGCACCACCAGTGCAGAGCTTGCACAGGAATAGCAGCAGGCAGGTGTGAGTTCATCTGTACGCACAGTGAGGCGAAGACTTTTGGAGGATGGCCTGGTGTCAAGAAGACCAGCAAAGAAGCCACTTCTCTCTAGGAAAAACATCAGGGACAGACTGATATTCTGCAGAAGGTACAGGGATTGGACTGCTGAGAACTGGGGTAAAGTCATTTTTTCTGATGAATCTCCTTTTAGATTATTTGAGGCATCTGGAAAACCGCTTGTCCGGAGAAGGAAAGGTGAGCGCTACCATCAGTTCTGTGTCATGCCAACAGTAAAGCATCCTGAGACCATTCATGTTTGGGGTTGCTTCTCAGCCAAGGGAGTGGGCTCACTCACAATGTCTAAGAAAACAGCCATGAATAAAGAATTGTACAAAAACATCCTCCAAGAACAACTTCTCCCAACCATCCAAGAACAGTTTGGTGATGAACAATGCCTTTTCCAGCATGATGGAGCACCTTGCCATAAGGCAAAAATGATCACTAAGTGGCTCGGAGATGAAAACATTGAAATTTTGGGACTATGGCCAGGAAACTCCCCAGACCTTAATCCCATTGAGATCTTGTGGTCAATCCTCAAGAGGCAGGTGGACCAACAAAAAAAATCACAAATTCTGACAAACTCCAAGCATTGATTAGGCAAGAATGGGCGGCTATCAGTCAGTATGTAGCCCAGAAGTTGATTGACAGCATGCCAGGGCGAATTGCAGTGGTCTTCAAAAAGATGGGTCAACTCTGCAAATATTGACTCTTTGTATAAACTTAATGTAATTGTCGATAAAAGCCTTTGACACTTATGAAATGATTGTAATGTTACTTCAGTATACCATAGTAACTGTCATCTGTCAAAAAGGTCTAAAAACACTGAAGTAGCAAACTTTGTGCAAACCAATACTTGTGTCATTCTCAAAACTTTTGGCCATGACTGTACAATAGGGTACAGCGCACCTTGCCAGTAAAGAAACAATCTCATTGTACTATTCCTATATAGTATAATGAAATAAAGAGTCATATATAAACACAAGGAAGAAAAGACTCTTAACAGTGTTGGCAATAAATGTGAAGTCACATTTTCATTAAAAACCTTAACTAAAAATATACATCTGCCATCCATTGGGAATCTTCTTTTTCTTTTTCTTTTTTAAAACTTTATATTTTTATTCAACTCTGAAACATACTACCCCCTGCAGTTGGGGAGACATTGGAACAATAGGTCCAATGATATTTAGGTAGCACTTTATTGAGTAAACCTGTAATAGGAAACATACCATATATGATTTATCAGAGCAGATCTTGAGGGTGGAAGAGGCTTTTCCACTCACTGGATTTCATCATTTAGGAAGTGGTAAAAATATGTATAATCAGATGATCAATGTGTTTGTTTATGGTGTATTTAGGAGGAGTGTGGATGGATATAATATCCGCCAGTGCACAATAAGGGTGTATGATTGGGCAATCCCATCATATATGGAGAAATGTGCCAACATTGCTGGAATTTCTCCAACATTGATCGGATGACAAGGGATAAATTTGGTGGATCGTGTCCGGTACCATCTTGTGTATATTTAATTTTTATAAGAATTCTCACAGATTCCAACATTAATAGAGGCTTTAGTGGTGCATTTTTAATGGAGGACCCATTCCTCATCATCCATCAATATCCCAAGTTCTGTCTCCCAGGATGCCTGATGCCCTTATCGTAGAGGTGGATTAGGTTGTAAGAGGGATATATGTGGATACGTGGTTCTCAAATCACTTGGACACGGTATTAGGGGAAAAATAGAAGGATGATTTATTCTGCAGAACAGGATTAAATGCAGCACAGCCCCAAGTAGCAGGTCCAAAAAATGAGTAAATCAGCTCAAATAAATCCAGTGAGATATGTTCCACAGTGCATCTCTGGTAGAACATCACCTCTTGGCCAAAAGTTAGTCAGCTCCCAGGGTAGCCTCTTTAATCACCTCCTAATCCCACCTTGGGATCTGCCTGTCCAGGGGCTTTGCAAAAGGTTTTGATTGGTGGGCTTCTCACACTATCCAGCCCCCTCCCCTACCTCCCCAGGTGTCTTTCCTCATGTGACCCCTGCTGGGTCATGCTCCTGGCTGCCTGTAGAGCTCAGTAGTGGACAATAGGGAACAAACAGAAATAACAATGGTAGCTTAATTTACTCAACTCCTGAAGTGTCAGTATTCGAATCCGGGGCTTCTGCCTCTGTGGACTGCTGCTCTACTGACTGAGCTATTCTGGCTGCTGGACAGTTCCTTGCCTTTATTCTGTGTTCCAGATCAGTTCCTGTGATCTCCTGATGTTCCAGCATGACTTAGCTCCACCCTCTGACTTCCTATAAAAGCCTGGCCAGTCCCAGTGATCTCCTGATGCTCCAGCAAGACTTAGCTCCACCCCCTGACTTCCTATAAAAGCCTGGCCAGTCCCAGTGATCTCCTGATGTTCCAGCATGACATAGCTCCACCCCCTGACTTCCTATAAAAGCCTGGCCAGTCCCAGTGATCTCCTGATGCTCCAGCAAGACTTAGCTCCAACCCCTGACTTCCTATAAAAGCCTGGCCAGTCCCAGTGATCTCCTGATGTTCCAGCATGACTTAGCTCCACCCCCTGACTTCCTATAAAAGCATGGCCAGTCCCAGTGATCTCCTGATGCTCCAGCAAGACTTAGCTCCACCCCCTGACTTCCTATAAAAGCCTGGCTAGTTCCTGTCTCCAGTGCCTGATTATTGTGCTCCTTGCCTGTGATCAAGCTCCTGCTCCTGTTGCTCTTCCTGGTTTCAAGCATTAACTACTCGTGTACCGACCTCGGCTTGCCCTCCACTTCACCTCTTCCTGAACTTTTGGATCTCCTCGCCTCACTGTGTACCAAACCCGGCTACGTTTGACCATTCCTACCATCTAATCTCCTGTTGGCCAGCCTTCCTCCCTGCCACTGGGCTCCTATCCTGTCTCTGGACTGTGACATGAGTGTTCCCTGTGGAGGGGGAATTTAAGCCCTGAAGTGCTTTTCCATTGAGATGTTACATTTTGATACAATAACCTTTATATTGAGACATTGTTCTGATTGCAAACCAAATCTAAGCCACACCCAGGGCCGCCGAGAGGGGGGGGGGGGGGTACTATTTAACCGGGCCCGGGTATACCAGGGGGCCCGGGGCTGCACTGCCGACTTATTTTTTTTTAATAAAAAAAAAATATTATTTTTTTAAAACTTTTTTTTTCATCAAAACTTTTTTCATGTTCGGGGGGTAGCTTGGCTTCAGGTGCGGGGGTGCACCACAGTAGGTTTCGGGTTCAGGGGTGCACCACAGAACACAGTAGTTGTGCCGGTCGCGGCGCCCAGTCCAATCCGCGAATGCGATGACGTCACGCGAGAGTGCCTTGCTGTGCTCTCGCGTGACTTTGTCGAAGTACTTGTTTACAGCCTGTGACCGCACCTGTAAAGAGCGCGAGTCATAGGGCTATCTTCGGTGCAGGCTGCAGCAGGGGACATTGTAAGTAGAAAAACCAGTGGTTGATACATGCCCCAATCATTTAGTTATAATATATATGCTGCTCCTTCCCTTCACCAAACAATTGTCCCCTCAAATACCAGATACAAACATTTGTATGCAGTTTGTTTGGTAAACACGGGGAATGTTATGCAATTCATACATTAATCTTTGGCAATGCTGCATGCTGGGTTGTTTGCTACTTATGAGCTTGAATATGTCCTTATTTATGTACATATATCTGTACTCTGCATTTTAGGATGTTAACTCATGTTTCTAGAATCAATGTCTAAAAACATTTAATGAGAGGGTGAGTTATGCTTGTTTGTTTTTACACTGTGATTAAAGTAAAGCAATGACTTTGATATGGTAGTCCAGAGGAGGGCAATCTGTGAAACATCACAGCTCACATGAATGGGAATTCTGAGACTTGTAGTACCACAACATGGGGATAGCCACATATTGCTTATACTTGTTCTACAGGGTGACTTTGTACCTAAGACCTGGCTATGCATGTGATGGAACTACAAGAACCAGCATGCCACATAGCTAGCGGACGCTGCACCCTTATGCCAATGGTGTACACAGCAAAGCAGGTATTTTTCGACAGGAGGGTGGACTAGCGCTTTCAACCTGGTAGACATGAGCCACAATGATGCATAGCCACGCCCAACTGAATGACCACTCCTGCCATAGCCACGCCCCGAAAAAAAATTCTCCACTGCAAAGGTGGTGGGGGGGATTGGGGTTGCTGTACCGGGGCCCTGAATTCCTCTTGACAGCCCTGGCCACACCTCATAACAAGGGACATTTGAGACAAATGGTAATTACATTAGCTAACACAAGCAAAATGTGCAGTGGGGCAGGATGTGCAGCAGATGGCAGTGGGGCAGGATGTGCAGTAGACGAGTGGGGCAGGATGTGCAGTAGATGGCAGTGGGTCAGGATGTGCAGTAGATGGCAGTGGGGCAGGATGTGCAGTGGGTCAGGATGTGCAGTAGATGGCAGTGGGTCAGGATGTGCAGTAGATGGCAGTGGGGCAGGATGTGCAGTAGATGGCAGTGGGGCAGGATGTGCAGAAGATGGCAGTGGAGCAGGTAAGCTAGTGGCATAGGCAAGGACGTCAAGAGGAACTTGGACCCCTGGTACAGCAACTTTCTTGCCCATACCCCCTCCACACATAGTAGGAGAATGGATGTGTGCCGCTGCATGGTGCCAAAGGGGGCGTGGCCACATAGTGATGGGGACGTTTCCAACATGGGGTGTGGCTGTACCTCTTTAGACATGACATATTATGTATTAAAATGGTTTTGCTCTTTCCTACCTGTTATTGCAGCTTTCACAACCTGGTACTGGACTCTTGTATGAATCATGGAATGTTGGGACCTATTTGGAAAATGTATAAGTGCATGAGATATGGAAAGCAGAGCAATAAGTGACCACAGAAAATATAGAGAATAAGGAGAGCACCTTCGTGACCGCCACAAAATACAAAAAGCACCCTTGTGATAGCCACACAATACAAAGGGCATCCATGTGACCGCCACACAATACATAAAGCACCCTTCTGATAGCCACACAATACAGAAGGCACCCTTGTGACGGCCACACAATACATAAGGCACCCTTGTGACGGCCACACAATACAGAAGGCACCCTTGTGACGGCCACACAATACAGAAGGCACCCTTGCGACGGCCACACAATACATAAGGCACCCTTGTGAACGCCACACAATACAGAAGGCACCCTTGTGACGGCCACACAATACAGAAGGCACCCTTGTGACGGCCACACAATACAGAAGGCACCCTTGTGACGGCCACACAATACAGAAGGCACCCTTGCGACGGCCACACAATACAGAAGGCACCCTCGCGACGGCCACACAATACAGAAGGCACCCTTGTGATGGCCACACAATACATAAGGCACCCTTGTGACGGCCACACAATACAGAAGGCACCCTTGTGACGGCCACCACACAATACATAAAGCACCCTTGTGAACGCCACACAATACAGAAGGCATCCATGTGACTGCCACACAATAAATAAAGCACTCTTGTGACCGCCACACAATACAGAGGGCATCCATGTGACTGCCACACAATAAATAAAGCACTCTTGTGACCGCCACACAATACAGAGGGCATCCATGTGACTGCCACACAATAAATAAAGCACTCTTGTGACCGCCACACAATACGTAAAGCACCCTTGTGACCGCCACACAATACAGAGGGCATCCATGTGACTGCCACACAATAAATAAAGCACTCTTGTGACTGCCACACAATACAGAGGGAATCCTTGTGACCACCACACTATACAGAGGGCACCCTTGTGACCACCACACAATAGAGAGAACCCTTGTGACCACCACACAATACAGAGGTAACCCTTGTGACCGCCAACTCAAGTACTTAAAACCAGATCCAGGTAAAATTGCGGAACAAATCAGGAGATCACGTGCAAAAAATAATTTGACATGTTGCGGGTTTATTGCTTTTTGGAAAGAAAGTCTCTGACTTTCAGCAGGGATCTCAGCAGAATGAGGCAATAGAGGTTTTTTTTAAATCTTTTTTTTAACTAGATTTTTAACCCTATCAGTCAAATGGACAGATTGAAAACATCTTTAAACTTACAAGCAGAGAAGATCACTTTATCACCATAGTGGAAAACAGAAATACAGCTGATCGCACTGTATGCTGCCTCTAAAATAGATTCTATCCCTCACATCACACAATGCCATATACATACATACATACACACATACACACATACATACACACACATACACACACAATACCATATTCCAACATATACAACAATATATATATATATATATATATATATATATATATATATATATATATATATATATGCGCCTTATACACACACACACACACACACACACAGTGCCATACACACACACACAGTGCCATATACACACACAGTGCCATACACAATGTCAGGTAATATATATATATATGGCTGCCTGTCACCATTAAATTATTGACAGGACGGTCCGATTAGCCCCGCCCCCTCCCCTCAAATGAATGCAAAAAAATTAAAGAAGAAATTAAAAAGTTGGTGGTCTGCAGAGCGGGTCCGGGCTGCGGTAATAAGTACCCACTCCCCCTCCCCTCTCAGCGCTCCTGGGCATAGGAGCAGCAGGTGGCATTTGTGAAGGAAAGTACAAATATGGCAGATAGGAAGGAGGTGGATTCTGGAGGTAATCGGCCAATATATCTGTGAAACGCTCCCATGTAAAATGGATCATTGTGAGTGTGCTATTGGTTTGATCCTTTTTTGCCTTCAAATTTGTATTACTTTGATACATTTTTTTCAAAGAACTCGTCCAGCTTTGAGAGCTTCCCACTAGCCCAGATCTTTCCACACCTTGTGGTCTCCTCTTCCATCTCACCCTGTTCCTCTGCAGCTAACATAGTATCATTAGCATGTATGTTTGTACCCAGAACATCCAAAGTGCACATGATGTTAGTAGACACACCTTAGCCTTCACACGTGAAATGTATATTTTCTTGGTGTCGTGTGTAAATGTAAGGTCATGTATAGAATATATAACACCAAATGATTGGACAATATGGATAAAGTCCAAACTGTATATCTTTCTGTTATTGTCCAAGGTATCTTCAATAAAATATATAGTAATCCTGAATACACAGCCAGATTATCCAGTGGGCAGACTAGGTTGTTGCCTAGGGCACTAGGTTTTGGTGGGGTTTGTGATGACAAATTCAAAATCTCATTTGTAAACCTGCAGGTTTACAAATGAGATCAGTCTAAGCTGAGACTTGTAGTTTCACAAGACATGGAGAACCACAGGTTGGCCAGGCCTATACAGTACTATTACATACATACATATAGATATTAATGTATTCGGCCTAAAGGTCACAAAATAATTGCAGACTGCTATACAGCCAAAATCATTTGTAATGTAAACTAGGAAATATTTAAATTGCTGTTTCTATAAAAGGTTTTGGTATCCCCATGACTTGTACAACATTTATGTGTTTGACCATATTAAAAGAAGGTGGATATTTTAGTAGTAATTGCAGAGCACAATGTAATTAAAAATAAATAAATTAGTAATTAAAAAAATATATTTAGTACATTGACTTACTCAGGAGTAATATGATATAGGATGTAAGACACTTTGCTCGTAGGTCACGTAGGAGAGCAAATAAAAAATACAGGTTCGATTTTACGTCACGTAAGTAGTTACATCAAGGAACGTATTGCCTATATGCGCCAGACCTTGAATACGTGCGTGCGTATGAATTAACCGACATCCTAACCCTAACCCTTCCCCATCCCTCTCTCTTCTGTACCTCATCCCTTCCCACCATATTATTGTTATTCCCTCAGATTACAGAGATACATCCAGGGGCGGAGAGGACATCCTAACCCTAACCCTTCCTCATCCCTCTCTCTTCTGTACCTCATCCCTTCCCACCTTATTATTGTTATTCCCTCAGATTACAGAGATACATCCAGGGGCGGAGAGGTCATCCTAACCCTTCCCCATCCCTCTCTCTTCTGTACCTCATCCCTTCCCACCTTATTATTGTTATTCCCTCAGATTACAGAGATACATCCAGGGGCGGAGAGGTCATCCTAACCCTTCCCCATCCCTCTCTCTTCTGTACCTCATCCCTTCCCACCTTATTATTGTTATTCCCTCAGATTACAGAGATACATCCAGGGGCGGAGAGGTCATCCTAACCCTTCCCCATCCCTCTCTCTTCTGTACCTCATCCCTTCCCACCATATTATTGTTATTCCCTCAGATTACAGAGATACATCCAGGGGCGGAGAGTACATGCTAACCCTAACCCTTCCCCAGCCCTCTCTCTTCTGTACCTCATCCCTTCCCACCTTATTATTGTTATTCCCTCAGATTACAGAGATACATCCAGGGGCGGAGAGGACATCCTAACCCTTACCCATCCCTCTCTCTTCTGTACCTCATCCCTTCCCATCTTATTATTGTTATTTCCTCAGATTACAGAGATCCATCCAGGGGCGGAGAGGACATCCTAACTCTTCTCCATCCCTCTCTCTTCTGTACCTCATCCCTTCCCACCATATTATTGTTATTCCCTCTGATTACAGAGATACATCCAGGGGCGGAGAGGACATCCTAACCCTAATCCTAACCCTAACCCTTCCCCATCCCTATCCCTCTCTCTTCTGTTCCTCATCCCTTCCCACCATATTATTGTTATTCCCTCAGATTACAGAGATACATCCAGGGGCGGAGAGGACATCCTAACCCTTCCCCATCCCTCTCTCTTCTGTACCTCATCCCTTCCCACCTTATTATTGTTATTCCCTCAGATTACAGAGATACATCCAGGGGCGGAGAGGACATCCTAACCCTTACCCATCCCTCTCTCTTCTGTACCTCATCCCTTCCCATTTTATTATTGTTATTCCCTCAGATTACAGAGATACATCCAGGGGCAGAGAGGACATCCTAACCCTTCCCCATCCCTCTCTCTTCTGTACCTCATCCCTTCCCACCATATTATTGTTATTCCCTCAGATTACAGAGATACATCCAGGGGCGGAGAGGACATCCTAACCCTTCTCCATCCCTCTCTCTTCTGTTCCTCATCCCTTCCCATCTTATTATTGTTATTCCCTCAGATTACAGATATTCCCTCAGATTACAGAGATCCATCCAGGGGCGGAGAGGACATCCTAACCCTTCCCCATCCCTCTCTCTTCTGTACCTCATCCCTTCCCACCATATTATTGTTATTCCCTCAGATTACAGAGATACATCCAGGGGCGGAGAGGACATTCTAACCCTTACCCATCCCTCTCTCTTCTGTACCTCATCCCTTCCCACCATATTATTGTTATTCCCTCAGATTACAGAGATACATCCAGGGGCGGAGAGGACATTCTAACCCTTACCCATCCCTCTCATTTCTGTACCTCATCCCTTCCCACCATATTATTGTTATTCCCTCAGATTACAGAGATACATCCAGGGGCGGAGAGGACATCCTAACCCTTCCCCATCCCTCTCTCTTCTGTACCTCATCCCTTCCCACCATATTATTGTTATTCCCTCAGATTACAGAGATACATCCAGGGGCGGAGAGGACATTCTAACCCTTACCCATCCCTCTGTCTTCTGTACCTCATCCCTTCCCACCTTATTATTGTTATTCCCTCAGATTACAGAGATACATCCAGGGGGGGAGAGGACATCCTAACCCTTCCCCATCCCTCTCTCTTCTGTACCTCATCCCTTCCCACCATATTATTGTTATTCCCTCAGATTACAGAGATACATCCAGGGGCGGAGAGGACATCCTAACCCTTCCCCATCCCTCTCTCTTCTGTACCTCATCCCTTCCCACCATATTATTGTTATTCCCTCAGATTACAGAGATACATCCAGGGGCGGAGAGGACATTCTAACCCTTCCCCATCCCTCTCTCTTCTGTACCTCATCCCTTCCCACCATATTATTGTTATTACCTCAGATTACAGAGATACATCCAGGGGCGGAGAGGACATTCTAACCCTTCCCCATCCCTCTCTCTTCTGTACCTCATCCCTTCCCACCATATTATTGTTATTCCCTCAGATTACAGAGATACATCCAGGGGCGGAGAGGACATCCTAACCCTTCCCCATCCCTCTCTCTTCTGTACCTCATCCCTTCCCATCTTATTATTGTTATTCCCTCAGATTACAGAGATACATCCAGGGGCGGAGAGGACATTCTAACCCTTACCCATCCCTCTGTCTTCTGTACCTCATCCCTTCCCACCTTATTATTGTTATTCCCTCAGATTACAGAGATACATCCAGGGGCGGAGAGGACATCCTAACCCTAACCCTTCCCCATCCCTCTCTCTTCTGTACCTCATCCCTTCCCACCTTATTATTGTTATTCCCTCAGATTACAGAGATACATCCAGGGGCGGAGAGGACATCCTAACCCTTCCCCATCCCTCTCTCTTCTGTACCTCATCCCTTCCCACCTTATTATTGTTATTCCCTCAGATTACAGAGATACATCCAGGGGCGGAGAGGACATCCTAACCCTTACCCATCCCTCTCTCTTCTGTACCTCATCCCTTCCCATTTTATTATTGTTATTCCCTCAGATTACAGAGATACATCCAGGGGCGGAGAGGACATCCTAACCCTTCCCCATCCCTCTCTCTTCTGTACCTCATCCCTTCCCACCATATTATTGTTATTCCCTCAGATTACAGAGATACATCCAGGGGCGGAGAGGACATCCTAACCCTTACCCATCCCTCTCTCTTCTGTACCTCATCCCTTCCCATTTTATTATTGTTATTCCCTCAGATTACAGAGATACATCCAGGGGCGGAGAGGACATCCTAACCCTTCCCCATCCCTCTCTCTTCTGTACCTCATCCCTTCCCACCATATTATTGTTATTCCCTCAGATTACAGAGATACATCCAGGGGCGGAGAGGACATCCTAACCCTTACCCATCCCTCTCTCTTCTGTACCTCATCCCTTCCCATTTTATTATTGTTATTCCCTCAGATTACAGAGATACATCCAGGGGCGGAGAGGACATCCTAACCCTTCCCCATCCCTCTCTCTTCTGTACCTCATCCCTTCCCACCATATTATTGTTATTCCCTCAGATTACAGAGATACATCCAGGGGCGGAGAGGACATCCTAACCCTTCTCCATCCCTCTCTCTTCTGTTCCTCATCCCTTCCCATCTTATTATTGTTATTCCCTCAGATTACAGAGATCCATCCAGGGGCGGAGAGGACATCCTAACCCTTCCCCATCCCTCTCTCTTCTGTACCTCATCCCTTCCCACCATATTATTGTTATTCCCTCAGATTACAGAGATACATCCAGGGGCGGAGAGGACATTCTAACCCTTACCCATCCCTCTCTCTTCTGTACCTCATCCCTTCCCACCATATTATTGTTATTCCCTCAGATTACAGAGATACATCCAGGGGCGGAGAGGACATTCTAACCCTTACCCATCCCTCTCTCTTCTGTACCTCATCCCTTCCCACCATATTATTGTTATTCCCTCAGATTACAGAGATACATCCAGGGGCGGAGAGGACATCCTAACCCTTCCCCATCCCTCTCTCTTCTGTACCTCATCCCTTCCCACCATATTATTGTTATTCCCTCAGATTACAGAGATACATCCAGGGGCGGAGAGGACATTCTAACCCTTACCCATCCCTCTGTCTTCTGTACCTCATCCCTTCCCACCTTAAAATTGTTATTCCCTCAGATTACAGAGATACATCCAGGGGCGGAGAGGACATCCTAACCCTTCCCCATCCCTCTCTCTTCTGTACCTCATCCCTTCCCACCATATTATTGTTATTCCCTCAGATTACAGAGATACATCCAGGGGCGGAGAGGACATCCTAACCCTTCCCCATCCCTCTCTCTTCTGTACCTCATCCCTTCCCACCATATTATTGTTATTCCCTCAGATTACAGAGATACATCCAGGGGCGGAGAGGACATCCTAACCCTTCCCCATCCCTCTCTCTTCTGTACCTCATCCCTTCCCACCATATTATTGTTATTCCCTCAGATTACAGAGATACATCCAGGGGCGGAGAGGACATTCTAACCCTTCCCCATCCCTCTCTCTTCTGTACCTCATCCCTTCCCACCATATTATTGTTATTCCCTCAGATTACAGAGATACATCCAGGGGCGGAGAGGACATCCTAACCCTTCCCCATCCCTCTCTCTTCTGTACCTCATCCCTTCCCATCTTATTATTGTTATTCCCTCAGATTACAGAGATACATCCAGGGGCGGAGAGGACATTCTAACCCTTACCCATCCCTCTCTCTTCTGTACCTCATCCCTTCCCACCTTATTATTGTTATTCCCTCAGATTACAGAGATACATCCAGGGGCGGAGAGGACATCCTAACCCTTCTCCATCCCTCTCTCTTCTGTTCCTCATCCCTTCCCATCTTATTATTGTTATTCCCTCAGATTACAGAGATACATCCAGGGGCGGAGAGGACATCCTAACCCTTACCCATCCCTCTGTCTTCTGTACCTCATCCCTTCCCACCTTATTATTGTTATTCCCTCAGATTACAGAGATACATCCAGGGGCGGAGAGGACATCCTAACCCTTCCCCATCCCTCTCTCTTCTGTACCTCATCCCTTCCCATCTTATTATTGTTATTCCCTCAGATTACAGAGATACATCCAGGGGCGGAGAGGACATCCTAACCCTTCTCCATCCCTCTCTCTTCTGTTCCTCATCCCTTCCCACCATATTATTGTTATTCCCTCAGATTACAGAGATACATCCAGGGGCGGAGAGGACATCCTAACCCTTCTCCATCCCTCTCTCTTCTGTACCTCATCCCTTCCCACCATATTATTGTTATTCCCTCAGATTACAGAGATACATCCAGGGGCGGAGAGGACACCCTAACCCTTCCCCATCCCTCTCTCTTCTGTACCTCATCCCTTCCCACCTTATTATTGTTATTCCCTCAGATTACAGAGATACATCCAGGGGCGGAGAGGACATCCTAACCCTTCTCCATCCCTCTCTCTTCTGTACCTCATCCCTTCCCACCTTATTATTGTTATTCCCTCAGATTACAGAGATACATCCAGGGGCGGAGAGGACATCCTAACCCTAACCCTTCCCCATCCCTCTCTCTTCTGTTCCTCATCCCTTCCCACCATATTATTGTTATTCCCTCAGATTACAGAGATACATCCAGGGGCGGAGAGGACATCCTAACCCTTCCCCATCCCTCTCTCTTCTGTACCTCATCCCTTCCCACCTTATTATTGTTATTCCCTCTGATTACAGAGATACATCCAGGGGCGGAGAGGACATCCTAACCCTTACCCATCCCTCTCTCTTCTGTTCCTCATCCCTTCCCACCATATTATTGTTATTCCCTCAGATTACAGAGATACATCCAGGGGCGGAGAGGACATCCTAACCCTTCTCCATCCCTCTCTCTTCTGTACCTCATCCCTTCCCACCATATTATTGTTATTCCCTCTGATTACAGAGATACATCCAGGGGCGGAGAGGACATCCTAACCCTTCTCCATCCCTCTCTGTTCTGTACCTCATCCCTTCCCACCTTATTATTGTTATTCCCTCAGATTACAGAGATACATCCAGGGGCGGAGAGGACATCCTAACCCTTCCCCATCCCTCTCTCTTCTGTACCTCATCCCTTCCCATCTTATTATTGTTATTCCCTCAGATTACAGAGATACATCCAGGGGCGGAGAGGACATCCTAACCCTTCCCCATCCCTCTCTCTTCTGTACCTCATCCCTTCCCACCATATTATTGTTATTCCCTCAGATTACAGAGATACATCCAGGGGCGGAGAGGACATTCTAACCCTTCCCCATCCCTCTCTCTTCTGTACCTCATCCCTTCCCACCATATTATTGTTATTCCCTCAGATTACAGAGATACATCCAGGGGCGGAGAGGACATCCTAACCCTTCCCCATCCCTCTCTCTTCTGTACCTCATCCCTTCCCATCTTATTATTGTTATTCCCTCAGATTACAGAGATACATCCAGGGGCGGAGAGGACATTCTAACCCTTACCCATCCCTCTCTCTTCTGTACCTCATCCCTTCCCACCTTATTATTGTTATTCCCTCAGATTACAGAGATACATCCAGGGGCGGAGAGGACATCCTAACCCTTCTCCATCCCTCTCTCTTCTGTTCCTCATCCCTTCCCATCTTATTATTGTTATTCCCTCAGATTACAGAGATACATCCAGGGGCGGAGAGGACATCCTAACCCTTACCCATCCCTCTGTCTTCTGTACCTCATCCCTTCCCACCTTATTATTGTTATTCCCTCAGATTACAGAGATACATCCAGGGGCGGAGAGGACATCCTAACCCTTCCCCATCCCTCTCTCTTCTGTACCTCATCCCTTCCCATCTTATTATTGTTATTCCCTCAGATTACAGAGATACATCCAGGGGCGGAGAGGACATCCTAACCCTTCTCCATCCCTCTCTCTTCTGTACCTCATCCCTTCCCACCATATTATTGTTATTCCCTCTGATTACAGAGATACATCCAGGGGCGGAGAGGACATCCTAACCCTTCTCCATCCCTCTCTGTTCTGTACCTCATCCCTTCCCACCTTATTATTGTTATTCCCTCAGATTACAGAGATACATCCAGGGGCGGAGAGGACATCCTAACCCTTCCCCATCCCTCTCTCTTCTGTACCTCATCCCTTCCCATCTTATTATTGTTATTCCCTCAGATTACAGAGATACATCCAGGGGCGGAGAGGACATCCTAACCCTTCCCCATCCCTCTCTCTTCTGTACCTCATCCCTTCCCACCATATTATTGTTATTCCCTCAGATTACAGAGATACATCCAGGGGCGGAGAGGACATTCTAACCCTTCCCCATCCCTCTCTCTTCTGTACCTCATCCCTTCCCACCATATTATTGTTATTCCCTCAGATTACAGAGATACATCCAGGGGCGGAGAGGACATCCTAACCCTTCCCCATCCCTCTCTCTTCTGTACCTCATCCCTTCCCATCTTATTATTGTTATTCCCTCAGATTACAGAGATACATCCAGGGGCGGAGAGGACATTCTAACCCTTACCCATCCCTCTCTCTTCTGTACCTCATCCCTTCCCACCTTATTATTGTTATTCCCTCAGATTACAGAGATACATCCAGGGGCGGAGAGGACATCCTAACCCTTCTCCATCCCTCTCTCTTCTGTTCCTCATCCCTTCCCATCTTATTATTGTTATTCCCTCAGATTACAGAGATACATCCAGGGGCGGAGAGGACATCCTAACCCTTACCCATCCCTCTGTCTTCTGTACCTCATCCCTTCCCACCTTATTATTGTTATTCCCTCAGATTACAGAGATACATCCAGGGGCGGAGAGGACATCCTAACCCTTCCCCATCCCTCTCTCTTCTGTACCTCATCCCTTCCCATCTTATTATTGTTATTCCCTCAGATTACAGAGATACATCCAGGGGCGGAGAGGACATCCTAACCCTTCTCCATCCCTCTCTCTTCTGTTCCTCATCCCTTCCCACCATATTATTGTTATTCCCTCAGATTACAGAGATACATCCAGGGGCGGAGAGGACATCCTAACCCTTCTCCATCCCTCTCTCTTCTGTACCTCATCCCTTCCCACCATATTATTGTTATTCCCTCAGATTACAGAGATACATCCAGGGGCGGAGAGGACACCCTAACCCTTCCCCATCCCTCTCTCTTCTGTACCTCATCCCTTCCCACCTTATTATTGTTATTCCCTCAGATTACAGAGATACATCCAGGGGCGGAGAGGACATCCTAACCCTTCTCCATCCCTCTCTCTTCTGTACCTCATCCCTTCCCACCATATTATTGTTATTCCCTCAGATTACAGAGATACATCCAGGGGCGGAGAGGACATCCTAACCCTTCCCCATCCCTCTCTCTTCTGTACCTCATCCCTTCCCATCTTATTATTGTTATTCCCTCAGATTACAGAGATACATCCAGGGGCGGAGAGGACATTCTAACCCTTACCCATCCCTCTCTCTTCTGTACCTCATCCCTTCCCACCTTATTATTGTTATTCCCTCAGATTACAGAGATACATCCAGGGGCGGAGAGGACATCCTAACCCTTCTCCATCCCTCTCTCTTCTGTTCCTCATCCCTTCCCATCTTATTATTGTTATTCCCTCAGATTACAGAGATACATCCAGGGGCGGAGAGGACATCCTAACCCTTACCCATCCCTCTGTCTTCTGTACCTCATCCCTTCCCACCTTATTATTGTTATTCCCTCAGATTACAGAGATACATCCAGGGGCGGAGAGGACATCCTAACCCTTCCCCATCCCTCTCTCTTCTGTACCTCATCCCTTCCCATCTTATTATTGTTATTCCCTCAGATTACAGAGATACATCCAGGGGCGGAGAGGACATCCTAACCCTTCTCCATCCCTCTCTCTTCTGTTCCTCATCCCTTCCCACCATATTATTGTTATTCCCTCAGATTACAGAGATACATCCAGGGGCGGAGAGGACATCCTAACCCTTCTCCATCCCTCTCTCTTCTGTACCTCATCCCTTCCCACCATATTATTGTTATTCCCTCAGATTACAGAGATACATCCAGGGGCGGAGAGGACACCCTAACCCTTCCCCATCCCTCTCTCTTCTGTACCTCATCCCTTCCCACCTTATTATTGTTATTCCCTCAGATTACAGAGATACATCCAGGGGCGGAGAGGACATCCTAACCCTTCTCCATCCCTCTCTCTTCTGTACCTCATCCCTTCCCACCATATTATTGTTATTCCCTCAGATTACAGAGATACATCCAGGGGCGGAGAGGACATCCTAACCCTTCTCCATCCCTCTCTCTTCTGTACCTCATCCCTTCCCACCATATTATTGTTATTCCCTCAGATTACAGAGATACATCCAGGGGCGGAGAGGACACCCTAACCCTTCCCCATCCCTCTCTCTTCTGTACCTCATCCCTTCCCACCTTATTATTGTTATTCCCTCAGATTACAGAGATACATCCAGGGGCGGAGAGGACATCCTAACCCTTCTCCATCCCTCTCTCTTCTGTACCTCATCCCTTCCCACCATATTATTGTTATTCCCTCAGATTACAGAGATACATCCAGGGGCGGAGAGGACATCCTAACCCTTCCCCATCCCTCTCTCTTCTGTACCTCATCCCTTCCCACCTTATTATTGTTATTCCCTCAGATTACAGAGATACATCCAGGGGCGGAGAGGACATCCTAACCCTTCCCCATCCCTCTCTCTTCTGTACCTCATCCCTTCCCATCTTATTATTGTTATTCCCTCAGATTACAGAGATACATCCAGGGGCGGAGAGGACATCCTAACCCTAACCCTTCCCCATCCCTCTCTCTTCTGTTCCTCATCCCTTCCCACCATATTATTGTTATTCCCTCAGATTACAGAGATACATCCAGGGGCGGAGAGGACATCCTAACCCTTCTCCATCCCTCTCTCTTCTGTACCTCATCCCTTCCCACCATATTATTGTTATTCCCTCTGATTACAGAGATACATCCAGGGGCGGAGAGGACATCCTAACCCTTACCCATCCCTCTCTCTTCTGTACCTCATCCCTTCCCACCATATTATTGTTATTCCCTCTGATTACAGAGATACATCCAGGGGCGGAGAGGACATCCTAACCCTTCCCCATCCCTCTCTCTTCTGTACCTCATCCCTTCCCATCTTATTATTGTTATTCCCTCTGATTACAGAGATACATCCAGGGGCGGAGAGGACATCCTAACCCTTCCCCATCCCTCTCTCTTCTGTACCTCATCCCTTCCCACCTTATTATTGTTATTCCCTCAGATTACAGAGATACATCCAGGGGTGGAGAGGACATCCTAACCCTTCCCCTTCCCTCTCTCTTCTGTACCTCATCCCTTCCCATCTTATTATTGTTATTCCCTCAGATTACAGAGATACATCCAGGGGCGGAGAGGACATCCTAACCCTTCTCCATCCCTCTCTCTTCTGTACCTCATCCCTTCCCACCTTATTATTGTTATTCCCTCAGATTACAGAGATACATCCAGGGGCGGAGAGGACATCCTAACCCTTCCCCATCCCTCTCTCTTCTGTACCTCATCCCTTCCCACCATATTATTGTTATTCCCTCAGATTACAGAGATACATCCAGGGCCGGAGAGGTTATCCTAACCCTTCTCCATCCCTCTCTCTTCTGTACCTCATCCCTTCCCATCTTATTATTGTTATTCCCTCAGATTACAGAGATACATCCAGGGGCGGAGAGGACACCCTAACCCTTACCCATCCCTCTCTCTTCTGTACCTCATCCCTTCCCATCTTATTATTGTTATTCCCTCAGATTACAGAGATACATCCAGGGGCGGAGAGGACATCCTAACCCTTCTCCATCCCTCTCTCTTCTGTACCTCATCCCTTCCCACCTTATTATTGTTATTCCCTCAGATTACAGAGATACATCCAGGGGCGGAGAGGACATCCTAACCCTTCCCCATCCCTCTCTCTTCTGTACCTCATCCCTTCCCACCATATTATTGTTATTCCCTCTGATTACAGAGATACATCCAGGGGCGGAGAGGACATCCTAACCCTTACCCATCCCTCTCTCTTCTGTACCTCATCCCTTCCCACCATATTATTGTTATTCCCTCAGATTACAGAGATACATCCAGGGGCGGAGACATCGGCCGCGGATCTCCTGCGACCGCCCCCACCCCCCGCTGAGCGGCCTATCACACGAGACGCGGATATCACGTGGGACGCGCACCACGTGACAGGCGCCGTCGCACGTGATCACAGAAGCGGCTTAAAGGTAACTGTGCGCAGCGGCGGCGGGAGCTCATGTCAGTGTCTGTGTTTGTGTGAGCGGCGGGGGCTGAGACTAGTGTGTGAGCGGCGGGGGCTGAGTCTAGTGTGTAATGGCGGCGGGGGCTGAGACTAGTGTGTGAGCGGCGGGGGCTGAGTCTAGTGTGTAATGGCGGCGGGGGCTGAGACTAGTGTGTAATGGCGGCGGGGGCTGAGACTAGTGTGTGTGTAACTGCGGGGGCTGAGACTAGTGTGTGTGTAACTGCGGGGGGAGCTCATGTCAGTGTCTGTCTGTGAGCAGCGGCGGGGGGAGCTCATGTCAGTGTCTGTGTTTGTGTGAGCGGCGGGGGCTGAGACTAGTGTGTGTGTAACTGCGGGGGGAGCTCATGTCAGTGTCTGTCTGTGAGCAGCGGCGGCGGGGGCTGAGACTAGTGTGTAATGGCGGCGGGGGCTGAGACTAGTGTGTGTGTAAGTGCGGGGGGAGCTCATGTCAGTGTCTGTCTGTGAGCAGCGGCGGCGGGGGCTGAGACTAGTGTGTGATGGCGGCGGGGGCTGAGACTAGTGTGTGTGTAAGTGCGGGGGGAGCTCATGTCAGTGTCTGTGTGAGTGGCGGGGGCTGATTCGGCCGTATCACGTGTGATGTGACGCCGCCGCCTGTGCGCTCCCCGCGCTGCATGTTGTCAGCCCCAGCTGTCACCAGGTCACTGCTTAATGTCCTAACCAAGACTTTATATCATCCAGGGAGACGAAGCTGATAGGAGTCAGAGTTGTAGTAATCACATCCTTGTGTTCTCCAGACTACACGAAGACATTGAGATCTTTGAATCCCTGAGAAACCTCCCCATGGCCGGTAACCTGATTCTCCAGCTGCGTCCTGAGATGTCCGGATTCTCCGGCCTGGAACCTTTACATCTTAGCAGGAATGATATTACTGCAATTGTCAGCGACAGCTCCCGGGGCCTGTCCAAGATCTCCTCTCTGGGCCCGTCCCAAGATCTCCTCTCTGGGCCCGTCCCAAGATCTCCTCTGTGGACCCGTCCCAAGATCTCCTCCCTGGGCCCGTCCCAAGATCTCCTCTGTGGACCCGTCCCAAGATCTCCTCTGTGGACCCGTCCCAAGATCTCCTCTGTGGACCCGTCCCAAGATCTCCTCCCTGGGCCCGTCCCAAGATCTCCTCCCTGGACCCGTCCCAAGATCTCCTCCCTGGGCCCGTCCCAAGATCTCCTCCCTGGGCCCGTCCCAAGATCTCCTCCCTGGGCCCGTCCCAAGATCTCCTCCCTGGGCCCGTCCCAAGATCTCCTCTCTGGACCTGTCTTCTAATAAACTCTTCTCGCTTCAACGCAGCCGCTGGAACCCCTGAACGGGACCCTGAGACTGGGAGGGAACCCCTGGAACTGTTCCTGCACACATAGGGAGGTCATTCTCTTGTTACAAGGTAATACCCTGTTTATCACACGTTACTATTTATCAATGTACAGACTAGTATGGGTCATTTGCTGCAAGATGCATTGATAACTAAATATAACATAAATGTGGCTCATTTTACAATGTACATACAGATTCTGTCTTGGGTGGAATATTAAGTGAGATTCAAGGGCTGGAAATTAATGGTGGTCTTCTAGCTGTTGGTTTTTTTCTCTTGTTTATGCTTCCTACAATGCTGGTGGCAAGATGTGTAAGATGTGTAAGAGATGTAGATCAGTATTAAGCCAATACCTATAGCCACATGGCAGGGTTTTAAGAATTTTTTATATGTATATAAATACACTAACTAGGTATGATCTCTGAAGATGAGGGGCTTAGGAATAAAGTGGAGGGGACCCCTTGCATAGACATAGGGCCTGCACTGCTACATTGGAAGTACATGCAGGCATGTGGCAAGGAATGCCTCCATCACTTTTGGTCACACAGTATGGCAACAGTTTACCATGCAGGAGGTTCATGGTTCAAATCTTGGCCAGGAAAAGAATTAAAATTTTATGTAAATAATGCATGTAGCTAAATGTGTGTGTATGGTTAAGGGTTAGGGCAGGGGTCAGCAACCCCCGGCACGCAGCCCCGAGTCCTGGCTCGGCATCCGACTGTTCTAAATGACAGCCGGAGAAGAGCTGAACTGCTGCACAGTTCCTCCCAAGCACCTTTGAGGGCAACTGTGGCATAGTATGTGTTTCTGTGGGCAACTGTGGCATAGTATGTGTTTCTGTGGGCAACTGTGGCATAGTATGTGTTTCTGTGGGCAACTGTGGCATAGTATGTGTTTCTGTGGGCAACTGTGGCATAAGATGAATTGGGGACACAATTATGAGGTATGATGTGACCTGGGGCACTACTGTGCGGCATAACATTTACTTTTTGCTGGTCCCTTACTGTTAATATGATATTAGCCTCATAAAATGAGATATATATATATATATATATATATATCGTCCGTCATTCCAAGTTATGAGACTTGTGTGGTGGGGGAGCGCATATGCAAACGTATTAGTGTGTGGGATTAGGGGATATGGGAGAAATGCAAGGTTTTACTGATATTTCTGCATTGATATGGCGTATAAAATAGCTCATTCCACAGTAATCGTCCGTCATTCCACGCCAAGACTTGTGTGGTGGGGTACAGGTGTGGGGGAGCGCATATGGAAAGGGAAAGGGATTAGTGTGTGGGATTAGGGGTGTGGGAGAAATAGGGGTGTTTTTTTGTGAGAAATGCAAGGTTTTACTGATATTTCTGCATTGATATGGCGTATAAAACAGCTGTCATTCCACAGTAATCGTCCGTCATTCCACGTTATGAGACTTGTGTGGTGGGGTACAGGTGTGGGGGAGAGCATATGCAAAGGGAAAAGGATTAGTGTGTGGGATTAGGGGATGTTGGAGAAATAGGGTTTTTTTTTTGGGAGAAATGCAAGTTTTTACTGATATTTCTGCATTGATATGGCGTATAAAACAGCTCATTCCACAGTAATCGTCCGTCTTTCCACGTTATGAGACTTGTGTGGTGGGGTACAGGTGTGGGGGAGCGCATATGCAAAGGGAAAGGGATTAGGGGATGTGGGAGAAATAGGGGTGTTTTTTTGGGAGAAATGCAAGTTTTTACTGATATTTCTGCATTGATATGGCGTATAAAACTGCTGTCATTCCACAGTAATCGTCTGTCATTCCACGTTATGAGACTTGTGTGATGGGGTACAGGTGTGGGGGAGCGCATATGCAAAGGGATTAGGGGATATGGGAGAAATAGGGGCGTTTTTTTGGGAGAAATGCAAGGTTTTACTGAGATTTCTGCATTGATATGGCGTATAAAACAGCTGTCATTCCACAGTAATCGTCCATCATTCCACGTTATGAGACTTGTGTGGTGGGGTACAGGTGTGGACGAGCGCATATGCAAAGGGATTAGTGTGTGGGATTAGGGGATATGGGAGAAATAGGGGTGTTTTTTTGGGAGAAATGCAAGGTTTTACTGAGATTTCTGCATTGATATGGCGTATAATACAGCTGTCATTCCACATTATGAGACTTGTGTGGTGGGGTACAGGTGTGGGGGAGTGCATATGCAAAGGGAAAGGGATTAGGGGATATGGGAGAAATAGGGGTGCTTTTTTGGGAGAAATGCAAGGTTTTACTGATATTTCTGCATTGATATTGCATATTAAACAGCTCATTCCACAGTAATCGTCCGTCATTCCACGTTATGAGAGTTGTGTGGTGGGGTACAGGTGTGGGGGAGTGCATATGCAAAGGGATTAGGGGATGTGGGATTTGGGGATGTTGGAGAAATAGGGGTGTTTTTTTGGGAGAAATGCAAGTTTTTACTGATATTTCTGCATTGATATGGCGTATAAAACAGCTCATTCCACAGTAATCGTCCGTCTTTCCACGTTATGAGACTTGTGTGGTGGGATACAGGTGTGGGGGAGCGCATATGCAAAGGGAAAGGGATTAGGGGATGTGGGAGAAATAGGGGTGGTTTTTTGGGAGAAATGCAAGGTTTTACCGATATTTCTGCATTGATATGGCGTATAAAACAGCTCATTCCACAGTAATCGTCCGTCATTCCACGCCAAGACTTGTGTGGTGGGGTACAGGTGTGGGGGAGCGCATATGCAAAGGGAAAAGGATTAGTGTGTGGGATTAGGGGATATGGGAGAAATAGGGGTGTTTTTTTGGGAGAAATGCAAGGTTTTACTGATATTTCTGCATTGATATGGCGTATAAAACAGCTCATTCCACAGTAATCGTCCGTCTTTCCACGTTATGAGACTTGTGTGGTGGGGTACAGGTGTGGGGGAGCGCATATGCAAAGGGAAAGGGATTAGGGGATGTGGGAGAAATAGGGGTGTTTTTTTGGGAGAAATGCAAGGTTTTACTGATATTTCTGCATTGATATGGCGTATAAAACAGCTCATTCCACAGTAATCGTCCGTCATTCCACGCCAAGACTTGTGTGGTGGGGTACAGGTGTGGGGGAGCGCATATGCAAAGGGAAAAGGATTAGTGTGTGGGATTAGGGGATATGGGAGAAATAGGGGTGTTTTTTTGGGAGAAATGCAAGGTTTTACTGATATTTCTGCATTGATATGGCGTATAAAACAGCTCATTCCACAGTAATCGTCCGTCTTTCCACGTTATGAGACTTGTGTGGTGGGGTACAGGTGTGGGGGAGCGCATATGCAAAGGGAAAGGGATTAGGGGATGTGGGAGAAATAGGGGTGTTTTTTTGGGAGAAATGCAAGTTTTTACTGATATTTCTGCATTGATATGGCGTATAAAACTGCTGTCATTCCACAGTAATCGTCTGTCATTCCACGTTATGAGACTTGTGTGATGGGGTACAGGTGTGGGGGAGCGCATATGCAAAGGGAAAAGGATTAGTGTGTGGGATTAGGGGATATGGGAGAAATAGGGGTGCAAGTTTTTACTGATATTTCTGCATTGATATGGCGTATAAAACAGCTCATTCCACAGTAATCGTCCGTCATTCCACGTTATGAGAGTTGTGTGGTGGGGTACAGGTGTGGGGGAGTGCATATGCAAAGGGATTAGGGGATGTGGGATTTGGGGATGTTGGAGAAATAGGGGTGTTTTTTTGGGAGAAATGCAAGTTTTTACTGATATTTCTGCATTGATATGGCGTATAAAACAGCTCATTCCACAGTAATCGTCCGTCTTTCCACGTTATGAGACTTGTGTGGTGGGATACAGGTGTGGGGGAGCGCATATGCAAAGGGAAAGGGATTAGGGGATGTGGGAGAAATAGGGGTGGTTTTTTGGGAGAAATGCAAGGTTTTACCGATATTTCTGCATTGATATGGCGTATAAAACAGCTCATTCCACAGTAATCGTCCGTCATTCCACGCCAAGACTTGTGTGGTGGGGTACAGGTGTGGGGGAGCGCATATGCAAAGGGAAAAGGATTAGTGTGTGGGATTAGGGGATATGGGAGAAATAGGGGTGTTTTTTTGGGAGAAATGCAAGGTTTTACTGATATTTCTGCATTGATATGGCGTATAAAACAGCTCATTCCACAGTAATCGTCCGTCTTTCCACGTTATGAGACTTGTGTGGTGGGGTACAGGTGTGGGGGAGCGCATATGCAAAGGGAAAGGGATTAGGGGATGTGGGAGAAATAGGGGTGTTTTTTTGGGAGAAATGCAAGGTTTTACTGATATTTCTGCATTGATATGGCGTATAAAACAGCTCATTCCACAGTAATCGTCCGTCATTCCACGCCAAGACTTGTGTGGTGGGGTACAGGTGTGGGGGAGCGCATATGCAAAGGGAAAAGGATTAGTGTGTGGGATTAGGGGATATGGGAGAAATAGGGGTGTTTTTTTGGGAGAAATGCAAGGTTTTACTGATATTTCTGCATTGATATGGCGTATAAAACAGCTCATTCCACAGTAATCGTCCGTCTTTCCACGTTATGAGACTTGTGTGGTGGGGTACAGGTGTGGGGGAGCGCATATGCAAAGGGAAAGGGATTAGGGGATGTGGGAGAAATAGGGGTGTTTTTTTGGGAGAAATGCAAGTTTTTACTGATATTTCTGCATTGATATGGCGTATAAAACTGCTGTCATTCCACAGTAATCGTCTGTCATTCCACGTTATGAGACTTGTGTGATGGGGTACAGGTGTGGGGGAGCGCATATGCAAAGGGAAAAGGATTAGTGTGTGGGATTAGGGGATATGGGAGAAATAGGGGTGCAAGTTTTTACTGATATTTCTGCATTGATATGGCGTATAAAACAGCTCATTCCACAGTAATCGTCCATCATTCCACGCCAAGACTTGTGTGGTGGGGTACAGGTGTGGGGGAGCGCATATGCAAAGGGAAAGGGATTAGGGGATGTGGGAGAAATAGGGGTGTTTTTTTGGGAGAAATGCAAGTTTTTACCGATATTTCTGCATTGATATGGCGTATAAAACAGCTCATTCCACAGTAATCATCCGTCTTTCCACGTTATGAGAGTTGTGTGGTGGGGTACAGGTGTGGACGAGCGCATATGGAAAGGGATTAGTGTGTGGGATTAGAGGATGTTGGAGAAATAGGGGTGTTTTTTTGGGAGAAATGCAAGGTTTTACTGATATTTCTGCATTGATATGGCGTATAAAACAGCTCATTCCACAGTAATCGTCCGTCATTCCACGCCAAGACTTGTGTGGTGGGGTACAGGTGTGGGGGAGCGCATATGCAAAGGGAAAAGGATTAGTGTGTGGGATTAGGGGATATGGGAGAAATAGGGGTGTTTTTTTGGGAGAAATGCAAGGTTTTACTGATATTTCTGCATTGATATGGCGTATAAAACAGCTCATTCCACAGTAATCGTCCGTCTTTCCACGTTATGAGACTTGTGTGGTGGGGTACAGGTGTGGGGGAGCGCATATGCAAAGGAAAAGGGATTAGGGGATGTGGGAGAAATAGGGGTGTTTTTTTGGGAGAAATGCAAGGTTTTACTGATATTTCTGCATTGATATGGCGTATAAAACAGCTCATTCCACAGTAATCGTCCGTCATTCCACGCCAAGACTTGTGTGGTGGGGTACAGGTGTGGGGGAGCGCATATGCAAAGGGAAAAGGATTAGTGTGTGGGATTAGGGGATATGGGAGAAATAGGGGTGCAAGTTTTTACTGATATTTCTGCATTGATATGGCGTATAAAACAGCTCATTCCACAGTAATCGTCCATCATTCCACGCCAAGACTTGTGTGGTGGGGTACAGGTGTGGGGGAGCGCATATGCAAAGGGAAAAGGATTAGTGTGTGGGATTAGGGGATATGGGAGAAATAGGGGTGTTTTTTTGGGAGAAATGCAAGGTTTTACCGATATTTCTGCATTGATATGGCGTATAAAACAGCTCATTCCACAGTAATCATCCGTCTTTCCACGTTATGAGAGTTGTGTGGTGGGGTACAGGTGTGGACGAGCGCATATGGAAAGGGATTAGTGTGTGGGATTAGAGGATGTTGGAGAAATAGGGGTGTTTTTTTGGGAGAAATGCAAGGTTTTACTGATATTTCTGCATTGATATGGCGTATAAAACTGCTGTCATTCCACAGTAATCGTCCGTCATTCCACGTTATGATACTTGTGTGGTGGGGTACAGGTGTGGGGGAGCGCATATGCAAACGTATTAAGTGTGTGGGATTAGGGGATGTGGGAGAAATAGGGGTGTTTTTTTGGGAGAAATGCAAGTTTTTACTGATCTTTCTGCATTGATATGGCGTATAATACAGCTGTCCTTCCACAGTAATCGTCCGTCATTCCACGCCAAGACTTGTGTGGTGGGGTACAGGTGTGGGGGAGTGCATATGCAAACGTATTAGTGTGTGGGATTAGGGGTGTGGGAGAAATAGGGGTGTTTTTTTGGGAGAAATGCAAGTTTTTACTGATATTTCTGCATTGATATGGCGTATAAAACAGCTCATTCCACAGTAATCGTCCGTCATTCCACGTTATGAGACTTGTGTGGTGGGGTACAGGTGTGGGGGAGTGCATATGCAAAGGGAAAGGTATTGGGGGATGTGGGAGAAATAGGGGTGTTTTTTTGGGAGAAATGCAAGTTTTTACTGATATTTCTGCATTGATATGGCGTATAAAACTGCTGTCATTCCACAGTAATCGTCTGTCATTCCACGTTATGAGACTTGTGTGGTGGGGTACAGGTGTGGGGGAGCGCATATGCAAAGGGAAAGGTATTGGGGGATGTGGGAGAAATAGGGGTGTTTTTTTGGGAGAAATGCAAGTTTTTACTGAGATTTCTGCATTGATATGGCGTATAATACAGCTGTCATTCCACGTTATGAGACTTGTGTGGTGGGGTACAGGTGTGGGGGAGCGCATATGGAAAGGGAAAGGGATTAGTGTGTGGGATTAGGGGTGTGGGAGAAATAGGGGTGTTTTTTTGTGAGAAATGCAAGGTTTTACTGATATTTCTGCATTGATATGGCGTATAAAACAGCTGTCATTCCACAGTAATCGTCCGTCATTCCACGTTATGAGACTTGTGTGGTGGGGTACAGGTGTGGGGGAGAGCATATGCAAAGGGAAAAGGATTAGTGTGTGGGATTAGGGGATGTTGGAGAAATAGGGTTTTTTTTTTGGGAGAAATGCAAGTTTTTACTGATATTTCTGCATTGATATGGCGTATAAAACAGCTCATTCCACAGTAATCGTCCGTCTTTCCACGTTATGAGACTTGTGTGGTGGGGTACAGGTGTGGGGGAGCGCATATGCAAAGGGAAAGGGATTAGGGGATGTGGGAGAAATAGGGGTGTTTTTTTGGGAGAAATGCAAGTTTTTACTGATATTTCTGCATTGATATGGCGTATAAAACTGCTGTCATTCCACAGTAATCGTCTGTCATTCCACGTTATGAGACTTGTGTGATGGGGTACAGGTGTGGGGGAGCGCATATGCAAAGGGATTAGGGGATATGGGAGAAATAGGGGCGTTTTTTTGGGAGAAATGCAAGTTTTTACTGATATTTCTGCATTGATATGGCGTATAAAACAGCTGTCATTCCACAGTAATCGTCCGTCATTCCACGTTATGAGACTTGTGTGGTGGGGTACAGGTGTGGACGAGCGCATATGCAAAGGGATTAGTGTGTGGGATTAGGGGATATGGGAGAAATAGGGGTGCTTTTTTGGGAGAAATGCAAGGTTTTACTGATATTTCTGCATTGATATTGCATATTAAACAGCTCATTCCACAGTAATCGTCCGTCATTCCACGTTATGAGAGTTGTGTGGTGGGGTACAGGTGTGGGGGAGTGCATATGCAAAGGGATTAGGGGATGTGGGATTTGGGGATGTTGGAGAAATAGGGGTGTTTTTTTGGGAGAAATGCAAGTTTTTACTGATATTTCTGCATTGATATGGCGTATAAAACAGCTGTCATTCCACAGTAATCGTCCGTCATTCCACGTTATGAGAGTTGTGTGGTGGGGTACAGGTGTGGGGGAGTGCATATGCAAAGGGATTAGGGGATGTGGGATTTGGGGATGTTGGAGAAATAGGGGTGTTTTTTTGGGAGAAATGCAAGTTTTTACTGATATTTCTGCATTGATATGGCGTATAAAACAGCTCATTCCACAGTAATCGTCCGTCTTTCCACGTTATGAGACTTGTGTGGTGGGATACAGGTGTGGGGGAGCGCATATGCAAAGGGAAAGGGATTAGGGGATGTGGGAGAAATAGGGGTGGTTTTTTGGGAGAAATGCAAGGTTTTACCGATATTTCTGCATTGATATGGCGTATAAAACAGCTCATTCCACAGTAATCGTCCGTCATTCCACGCCAAGACTTGTGTGGTGGGGTACAGGTGTGGGGGAGCGCATATGCAAAGGGAAAAGGATTAGTGTGTGGGATTAGGGGATATGGGAGAAATAGGGGTGTTTTTTTGGGAGAAATGCAAGGTTTTACTGATATTTCTGCATTGATATGGCGTATAAAACAGCTCATTCCACAGTAATCGTCCGTCTTTCCACGTTATGAGACTTGTGTGGTGGGGTACAGGTGTGGGGGAGCGCATATGCAAAGGGAAAGGGATTAGGGGATGTGGGAGAAATAGGGGTGTTTTTTTGGGAGAAATGCAAGGTTTTACTGATATTTCTGCATTGATATGGCGTATAAAACAGCTCATTCCACAGTAATCGTCCGTCATTCCACGCCAAGACTTGTGTGGTGGGGTACAGGTGTGGGGGAGCGCATATGCAAAGGGAAAAGGATTAGTGTGTGGGATTAGGGGATATGGGAGAAATAGGGGTGTTTTTTTGGGAGAAATGCAAGGTTTTACTGATATTTCTGCATTGATATGGCGTATAAAACAGCTCATTCCACAGTAATCGTCCGTCTTTCCACGTTATGAGACTTGTGTGGTGGGGTACAGGTGTGGGGGAGCGCATATGCAAAGGGAAAGGGATTAGGGGATGTGGGAGAAATAGGGGTGTTTTTTTGGGAGAAATGCAAGTTTTTACTGATATTTCTGCATTGATATGGCGTATAAAACTGCTGTCATTCCACAGTAATCGTCTGTCATTCCACGTTATGAGACTTGTGTGATGGGGTACAGGTGTGGGGGAGCGCATATGCAAAGGGAAAAGGATTAGTGTGTGGGATTAGGGGATATGGGAGAAATAGGGGTGCAAGTTTTTACTGATATTTCTGCATTGATATGGCGTATAAAACAGCTCATTCCACAGTAATCGTCCATCATTCCACGCCAAGACTTGTGTGGTGGGGGTACAGGTGTGGGGGAGCGCATATGCAAAGGGAAAGGGATTAGGGGATGTGGGAGAAATAGGGGTGTTTTTTTGGGAGAAATGCAAGTTTTTACTGATATTTCTGCATTGATATGGCGTATAAAACAGCTCATTCCACAGTAATCGTCCAACATTCCACGCCAAGACTTGTGTGGTGGGGTACAGGTGTGGGGGAGCGCATATGCAAAGGGAAAAGGATTAGTGTGTGGGATTAGGGGATATGGGAGAAATAGGGGTGTTTTTTTTGGAGAAATGCAAGGTTTTACCGATATTTCTGCATTGATATGGCGTATAAAACAGGCTCATTCCACAGTAATCATCCGTCTTTCCACGTTATGAGAGTTGTGTGGTGGGGTACAGGTGTGGACGAGCGCATATGGAAAGGGATTAGTGTGTGGGATTAGAGGATGTTGGAGAAATAGGGGTGTTTTTTTGGGAGAAATGCAAGGTTTTACTGATATTTCTGCATTGATATGGCGTATAAAACTGCTGTCATTCCACAGTAATCGTCCGTCATTCCACGTTATGATACTTGTGTGGTGGGGTACAGGTGTGGGGGAGCGCATATGCAAACGTATTAAGTGTGTGGGATTAGGGGATGTGGAGAAATAGGGGTGTTTTTTTGGGAGAAATGCAAGTTTTTACTGATCTTTCTGCATTGATATGGCGTATAATACAGCTGTCCTTCCACAGTAATCGTCCGTCATTCCACGCCAAGACTTGTGTGGTGGGGTACAGGTGTGGGGGAGTGCATATGCAAACGTATTAGTGTGTGGGATTAGGGGTGTGGGAGAAATAGGGGTGTTTTTTTGGGAGAAATGCAAGTTTTTACTGATATTTCTGCATTGATATGGCGTATAAAACAGCTCATTCCACAGTAATCGTCCGTCATTCCACGTTATGAGACTTGTGTGGTGGGGTACAGGTGTGGGGAGTGCATATGCAAAGGGAAAGGTATTGGGGGATGTGGGAGAAATAGGGGTGTTTTTTTGGGAGAAATGCAAGTTTTTACTGATATTTCTGCATTGATATGGCGTATAAAACTGCTGTCATTCCACAGTAATCGTCTGTCATTCCACGTTATGAGGACTTGTGTGGTGGGGTACAGGTGTGGGGGAGCGCATATGCAAAGGGAAAGGTATTGGGGATGTGGGAGAAATAGGGGTGTTTTTTTTGGGAGAAATGCAAGTTTTTACTGAGATTTCTGCATTGATATGGCGTATAATACAGCTGTCATTCCACGTTATGAGACTTGTGTGGTGGGGTACAGGTGTGGGGGAGCGCATATGGAAAGGGAAAGGGATTAGTGTGTGGGATTAGGGGTGTGGGAGAAATAGGGGTGTTTTTTTGTGAGAAATGCAAGGTTTTACTGATATTTCTGCATTGATATGGCGTATAAAACAGCTGTCATTCCACAGTAATCGTCCGTCATTCCACGTTATGAGACTTGTGTGGTGGGGTACAGGTGTGGGGGAGAGCATATGCAAAGGGAAAAGGATTAGTGTGTGGGATTAGGGGATGTTGGAGAAATAGGGTTTTTTTTTTGGGAGAAATGCAAGTTTTTACTGATATTTCTGCATTGATATGGCGTATAAAACAGCTCATTCCACAGTAATCGTCCGTCTTTCCACGTTATGAGACTTGTGTGGTGGGGTACAGGTGTGGGGGAGCGCATATGCAAAGGGAAAGGGATTAGGGGATGTGGGAGAAATAGGGGTGTTTTTTTGGGAGAAATGCAAGTTTTTACTGATATTTCTGCATTGATATGGCGTATAAAACTGCTGTCATTCCACAGTAATCGTCTGTCATTCCACGTTATGAGACTTGTGTGATGGGGTACAGGTGTGGGGGGAGCGCATATGCAAAGGGATTAGGGGATATGGGAGAAATAGGGGCGTTTTTTTTGGGAGAAATGCAAGTTTTTACTGATATTTCTGCATTGATATGGCGTATAAAACAGCTGTCATTCCACAGTAATCGTCCGTCATTCCACGTTATGAGAGTTGTGTGGTGGGGTACAGGTGTGGGGGAGTGCATATGCAAAGGGATTAGGGGATGTGGGATTTGGGGATGTTGGAGAAATAGGGGTGTTTTTTTGGGAGAAATGCAAGTTTTTACTGATATTTCTGCATTGATATGGCGTATAAAACAGCTGTCATTCCACAGTAATCGTCCGTCATTCCACGTTATGAGAGTTGTGTGGTGGGGTACAGGTGTGGGGGAGTGCATATGCAAAGGGATTAGGGGATGTGGGATTAGGGGATATGGGAGAAATAGGGGTGTTTTTTTGGGAGAAATGCAAGGTTTTACTGATATTTCTGCATTGATATGGCGTATAAAACAGCTCATTCCACAGTAATCGTCCGTCTTTCCACGTTATGAGACTTGTGTGGTGGGGTACAGGTGTGGGGGAGCGCATATGCAAAGGGAAAGGGATTAGGGGATGTGGGAGAAATAGGGGTGTTTTTTTGGGAGAAATGCAAGGTTTTACTGATATTTCTGCATTGATATGGCGTATAAAACAGCTCATTCCACAGTAATCGTCCGTCATTCCACGCCAAGACTTGTGTGGTGGGGTACAGGTGTGGGGGAGCGCATATGCAAAGGGAAAAGGATTAGTGTGTGGGATTAGGGGATATGGGAGAAATAGGGGTGTTTTTTTTGGGAGAAATGCAAGGTTTTACTGATATTTCTGCATTGATATGGCGTATAAAACAGCTCATTCCACAGTAATCGTCCGTCTTTCCACGTTATGAGACTTGTGTGGTGGGGTACAGGTGTGGGGGAGCGCATATGCAAAGGGAAAGGGATTAGGGGATGTGGGAGAAATAGGGGTGTTTTTTTGGGAGAAATGCAAGTTTTTACTGATATTTCTGCATTGATATGGCGTATAAAACTGCTGTCATTCCACAGTAATCGTCTGTCATTCCACGTTATGAGACTTGTGTGATGGGGTACAGGTGTGGGGGAGCGCATATGCAAAGGGAAAAGGATTAGTGTGTGGGATTAGGGGATATGGGAGAAATAGGGGTGCAAGTTTTTACTGATATTTCTGCATTGATATGGCGTATAAAACAGCTCATTCCACAGTAATCGTCCATCATTCCACGCCAAGACTTGTGTGGTGGGGTACAGGTGTGGGGGAGCGCATATGCAAAGGGAAAGGGATTAGGGGATGTGGGAGAAATAGGGGTGTTTTTTTGGGAGAAATGCAAGTTTTTACTGATATTTCTGCATTGATATGGCGTATAAAACAGCTCATTCCACAGTAATCGTCCATCATTCCACGCCAAGACTTGTGTGGTGGGGTACAGGTGTGGGGGAGCGCATATGCAAAGGGAAAAGGATTAGTGTGTGGGATTAGGGGATATGGGAGAAATAGGGGTGTTTTTTTGGGAGAAATGCAAGGTTTTACCGATATTTCTGCATTGATATGGCGTATAAAACTGCTGTCATTCCACAGTAATCGTCCGTCATTCCACGTTATGATACTTGTGTGGTGGGGTACAGGTGTGGGGGAGCGCATATGCAAACGTATTAGTGTGTGGGATTAGGGGATGTGGGAGAAATAGGGGTGTTTTTTTGGGAGAAATGCAAGTTTTTACTGATCTTTCTGCATTGATATGGCGTATAATACAGCTGTCCTTCCACAGTAATCGTCCGTCATTCCACGCCAAGACTTGTGTGGTGGGGTACAGGTGTGGGGGAGTGCATATGCAAACGTATTAGTGTGTGGGATTAGGGGTGTGGGAGAAATAGGGGTGTTTTTTTGGGAGAAATGCAAGTTTTTACTGATATTTCTGCATTGATATGGCGTATAAAACAGCTCATTCCACAGTAATCGTCCGTCATTCCACGTTATGAGACTTGTGTGGTGGGGTACAGGTGTGGGGGAGTGCATATGCAAAGGGAAAGGTATTGGGGGATGTGGGAGAAATAGGGGTGTTTTTTTGGGAGAAATGCAAGTTTTTACTGATATTTCTGCATTGATATGGCGTATAAAACTGCTGTCATTCCACAGTAATCGTCTGTCATTCCACGTTATGAGACTTGTGTGGTGGGGTACAGGTGTGGGGGAGCGCATATGCAAAGGGAAAGGTATTGGGGGATGTGGGAGAAATAGGGGTGTTTTTTTGGGAGAAATGCAAGTTTTTACTGAGATTTCTGCATTGATATGGCGTATAATACAGCTGTCATTCCACGTTATGAGACTTGTGTGGTGGGGTACAGGTGTGGGGGAGCGCATATGGAAAGGGAAAGGGATTAGTGTGTGGGATTAGGGGTGTGGGAGAAATAGGGGTGTTTTTTTGTGAGAAATGCAAGGTTTTACTGATATTTCTGCATTGATATGGCGTATAAAACAGCTGTCATTCCACAGTAATCGTCCGTCATTCCACGTTATGAGACTTGTGTGGTGGGGTACAGGTGTGGGGGAGAGCATATGCAAAGGGAAAAGGATTAGTGTGTGGGATTAGGGGATGTTGGAGAAATAGGGTTTTTTTTTTGGGAGAAATGCAAGTTTTTACTGATATTTCTGCATTGATATGGCGTATAAAACAGCTCATTCCACAGTAATCGTCCGTCTTTCCACGTTATGAGACTTGTGTGGTGGGGTACAGGTGTGGGGGAGCGCATATGCAAAGGGAAAGGGATTAGGGGATGTGGGAGAAATAGGGGTGTTTTTTTGGGAGAAATGCAAGTTTTTACTGATATTTCTGCATTGATATGGCGTATAAAACTGCTGTCATTCCACAGTAATCGTCTGTCATTCCACGTTATGAGACTTGTGTGATGGGGTACAGGTGTGGGGGAGCGCATATGCAAAGGGATTAGGGGATATGGGAGAAATAGGGGCGTTTTTTTTGGGAGAAATGCAAGTTTTTACTGATATTTCTGCATTGATATGGCGTATAAAACAGCTGTCATTCCACAGTAATCGTCCGTCATTCCACGTTATGAGAGTTGTGTGGTGGGGTACAGGTGTGGGGGAGTGCATATGCAAAGGGATTAGGGGATGTGGGATTTGGGGATGTTGGAGAAATAGGGGTGTTTTTTTGGGAGAAATGCAAGTTTTTACTGATATTTCTGCATTGATATGGCGTATAAAACAGCTGTCATTCCACAGTAATCGTCCGTCATTCCACGTTATGAGAGTTGTGTGGTGGGGTACAGGTGTGGGGGAGTGCATATGCAAAGGGATTAGGGGATGTGGGATTAGGGGATATGGGAGAAATAGGGGTGTTTTTTTGGGAGAAATGCAAGGTTTTACTGATATTTCTGCATTGATATGGCGTATAAAACAGCTCATTCCACAGTAATCGTCCGTCTTTCCACGTTATGAGACTTGTGTGGTGGGGTACAGGTGTGGGGGAGCGCATATGCAAAGGGAAAGGGATTAGGGGATGTGGGAGAAATAGGGGTGTTTTTTTGGGAGAAATGCAAGGTTTTACTGATATTTCTGCATTGATATGGCGTATAAAACAGCTCATTCCACAGTAATCGTCCGTCATTCCACGCCAAGACTTGTGTGGTGGGGTACAGGTGTGGGGGAGCGCATATGCAAAGGGAAAAGGATTAGTGTGTGGGATTAGGGGATATGGGAGAAATAGGGGTGTTTTTTTGGGAGAAATGCAAGGTTTTACTGATATTTCTGCATTGATATGGCGTATAAAACAGCTCATTCCACAGTAATCGTCCGTCTTTCCACGTTATGAGACTTGTGTGGTGGGGTACAGGTGTGGGGGAGCGCATATGCAAAGGGAAAGGGATTAGGGGATGTGGGAGAAATAGGGGTGTTTTTTTGGGAGAAATGCAAGTTTTTACTGATATTTCTGCATTGATATGGCGTATAAAACTGCTGTCATTCCACAGTAATCGTCTGTCATTCCACGTTATGAGACTTGTGTGATGGGGTACAGGTGTGGGGGAGCGCATATGCAAAGGGAAAAGGATTAGTGTGTGGGATTAGGGGATATGGGAGAAATAGGGGTGCAAGTTTTTACTGATATTTCTGCATTGATATGGCGTATAAAACAGCTCATTCCACAGTAATCGTCCATCATTCCACGCCAAGACTTGTGTGGTGGGGTACAGGTGTGGGGGAGCGCATATGCAAAGGGAAAGGGATTAGGGGATGTGGGAGAAATAGGGGTGTTTTTTTGGGAGAAATGCAAGTTTTTACTGATATTTCTGCATTGATATGGCGTATAAAACAGCTCATTCCACAGTAATCGTCCATCATTCCACGCCAAGACTTGTGTGGTGGGGTACAGGTGTGGGGGAGCGCATATGCAAAGGGAAAAGGATTAGTGTGTGGGATTAGGGGATATGGGAGAAATAGGGGTGTTTTTTTGGGAGAAATGCAAGGTTTTACCGATATTTCTGCATTGATATGGCGTATAAAACTGCTGTCATTCCACAGTAATCGTCCGTCATTCCACGTTATGATACTTGTGTGGTGGGGTACAGGTGTGGGGGAGCGCATATGCAAACGTATTAGTGTGTGGGATTAGGGGATGTGGGAGAAATAGGGGTGTTTTTTTGGGAGAAATGCAAGTTTTTACTGATCTTTCTGCATTGATATGGCGTATAATACAGCTGTCCTTCCACAGTAATCGTCCGTCATTCCACGCCAAGACTTGTGTGGTGGGGTACAGGTGTGGGGGAGTGCATATGCAAACGTATTAGTGTGTGGGATTAGGGGTGTGGGAGAAATAGGGGTGTTTTTTTGGGAGAAATGCAAGTTTTTACTGATATTTCTGCATTGATATGGCGTATAAAACAGCTCATTCCACAGTAATCGTCTGTCATTCCACGTTATGAGACTTGTGTGGTGGGGTACAGGTGTGGGGGAGTGCATATGCAAAGGGAAAGGTATTGGGGGATGTGGGAGAAATAGGGGTGTTTTTTTGGGAGAAATGCAAGTTTTTACTGATATTTCTGCATTGATATGGCGTATAAAACTGCTGTCATTCCACAGTAATCGTCTGTCATTCCACGTTATGAGACTTGTGTGATGGGGTACAGGTGTGGGGGAGCGCATATGCAAAGGGAAAGGGATTAGGGGATGTGGGAGAAATAGGGGTGTTTTTTTGGGAGAAATGCAAGTTTTTACTGATATTTCTGCATTGATATGGCGTATAAAACAGCTCATTCCACAGTAATCGTCCGTCATTCCACGTTATGAGAGTTGTGTGGTGGGGTACAGGTGTGGACGAGCGCATATGGAAAGGGATTAGTGTGCGGGATTAGGGGTGTGGGAGAAATAGGGGCGTTTTTTTGGGAGAAATGCAAGTTTTTACTGATATTTCTGCATTGATATGGCGTATAAAACAGCTCATTCCACAGTAATCGTCCGTCTTTCCACGTTATGAGACTTGTGTGGTGGGGTACAGGTGTGAGGGAGCGCATATGCAAAGGGAAAAGGATTAGTGTGTGGGATTAGGGGATATGGGAGAAATAGGGGTGTTTTTTTGGAGAAATGCAAGGTTTTACTGATATTTCTGCATTGATATGGCGTATAAAACTGCTGTCATTCCACAGTAATCGTCCGTCATTCCACGCCAAGACTTGTGGGGTACAGGTGTGGACGAACGCATATGCAAAGGGAAAAGGATTAGTGTGTGGGATTAGGGGATGTTGGAGAAATAGGGGTGTTTTTTTGGGAGAAATGCAAGTTTTTACTGATATTTCTGCATTGATATGGCGTATAAAACTGCTGTCATTCCACAGTAATCGTCTGTCATTCCACGTTATGAGACTTGTGTGATGGGGTACAGGTGTGGGGGAGCGCATATGCAAAGGGATTAGGGGATATGGGAGAAATAGGGGCGTTTTTTTGGGAGAAATGCAAGTTTTTACTGATATTTCTGCATTGACATGGCGTATAAAACAGCTGTCATTCCACAGTAATCGTCCGTCATTCCACGTTATGAGACTTGTGTGGTGGGGTACAGGTGTGGGGGAGCGCATATGCAAAGGGATTAGGGGATGTGGGATTTGGGGATATGGGAGAAATAGGGGTGTTTTTTTGGGAGAAATGCAAGGTTTTACTGAGATTTCTGCATTGATATGGCGTATAATACAGCTGTCATTCCACATTATGAGACTTGTGTGGTGGGGTACAGGTGTGGGGGAGTGCATATGCAAAGGGAAAGGGATTAGGGGATATGGGAGAAATAGGGGTGCTTTTTTGGGAGAAATGCAAGGTTTTACTGATATTTCTGCATTGATATTGCATATTAAACAGCTCATTCCACAGTAATCGTCCGTCATTCCACGTTATGAGAGTTGTGTGGTGGGGTACAGGTGTGGGGGAGTGCATATGCAAAGGGATTAGGGGATGTGGGATTTGGGGATGTTGGAGAAATAGGGGTGTTTTTTTGGGAGAAATGCAAGTTTTTACTGATATTTCTGCATTGATATGGCGTATAAAACAGCTCATTCCACAGTAATCGTCCGTCTTTCCACGTTATGAGAGTTGTGTGGTGGGATACAGGTGTGGGGGAGCGCATATGCAAAGGGAAAGGGATTAGGGGATGTGGGAGAAATAGGGGTGTTTTTTTTGGAGAAATGCAAGGTTTTACTGATATTTCTGCATTGATATGGCGTATAAAACTGCTGTCATTCCACAGTAATCGTCCGTCATTCCACGCCAAGACTTGTGGGGTACAGGTGTGGACGAACGCATATGCAAAGGGAAAAGGATTAGTGTGTGGGATTAGGGGATGTTGGAGAAATAGGGGTGTTTTTTTTGGGAGAAATGCAAGGTTTTACTGATATTTCTGCATTGATATGGCGTATAAAACAGCTCATTCCACAGTAATCGTCCGTCATTCCACGCCAAGACTTGTGTGGTGGGGTACAGGTGTGGGGGAGCGCATATGCAAAGGGAAAAGGATTAGTGTGTGGGATTAGGGGATATGGGAGAAATAGGGGTGTTTTTTTGGGAGAAATGCAAGGTTTTACTGATATTTCTGCATTGATATGGCGTATAAAACTGCTGTCATTCCACAGTAATCGTCCGTCATTCCACGTTATGAGAGTTGTGTGGTGGGGTACAGGTGTGGGGGAGCGCATATGCAAAGGGAAAAGGATTAGTGTGTGGGATTAGGGGATGTGGGAGAAATAGGGGTGTTTTTTTGGGAGAAATGCAAGTTTTTACTGATCTTTCTGCATTGATATGGCGTATAATACAGCTGTCCTTCCACAGTAATCGTCCGTCATTCCACGCCAAGACTTGTGTGGTGGGGTACAGGTGTGGGGGAGCGCATATGCAAAGGGAAAGGTATTGGGGGATGTGGGAGAAATAGGGGTGTTTTTTTGGGAGAAATGCAAGTTTTTACTGATATTTCTGCATTGATATGGCGTATAAAACTGCTGTCATTCCACAGTAATCGTCTGTCATTCCACGTTATGAGACTTGTGTGATGGGGTACAGGTGTGGGGGAGCGCATATGCAAAGGGAAAGGGATTAGGGGATGTGGGAGAAATAGGGGTGTTTTTTTGGGAGAAATGCAAGTTTTTACTGATATTTCTGCATTGATATGGCGTATAAAACTGCTGTCATTCCACAGTAATCGTCCGTCATTCCACGTTATGAGAGTTGTGTGGTGGGGTACAGGTGTGGACGAGCGCATATGGAAAGGGATTAGTGTGCCGGATTAGGGGTGTGGGAGAAATAGGGGCGTTTTTTTGGGAGAAATGCAAGTTTTTACTGATATTTCTGCATTGATATGGCGTATAAAACAGCTCATTCCACAGTAATCGTCCGTCATTCCACGTTATGAGACTTGTGTGGTGGGGTACAGGTGTGGGGGAGCGCATATGCAAAGGGAAAGGGATTAGGGGATGTGGGAGAAATAGGGGTGTTTTTTTGGGAGAAATGCAAGTTTTTACTGATATTTCTGCATTGATATGGCGTATAAAACTGCTGTCATTCCACAGTAATCGTCCGTCATTCCACGCCAAGACTTGTGGGGTACAGGTGTGGACGAACGCATATGCAAAGGGAAAAGGTTTAGTGTGTGGGATTAGGGGATGTTGGAGAAATAGGGGTGTTTTTTTGGGAGAAATGCAAGGTTTTACCGATATTTCTGCATTGATATGGCGTATAAAACAGCTCATTCCACAGTAATCGTCCATCATTCCACGCCAAGACTTGTGTGGTGGGGTACAGGTGTGGGGGAGCGCATATGCAAAGGGAAAGGATTAGTGTGTGGGATTAGGGGATGTTGGAGAAATAGGGGTGTTTTTTTGGGAGAAATGCAAGGTTTTACCGATATTTCTGCATTGATATGGCGTATAAAACAGCTCATTCCACAGTAATCATCCGTCTTTCCACGTTATGAGAGTTGTGTGGTGGGGTACAGGTGTGGACGAGCGCATATGCAAAGGGAAAAGGATTAGTGTGTGGGATTAGGGGATGTTGGAGAAATAGGGGTTTTTTTTTGGGAGAAATGCAAGGTTTTACTGATATTTCTGCATTGATATGGCGTATAAAACTGTTGTCATTCCACAGTAATCGTCCGTCATTCCACGTTATGAGAGTTGTGTGGTGGGGTACAGGTGTGGGGGAGCGCATATGCAAAGGGAAAAGGATTAGTGTGTGGGATTAGGGGATGTTGGAAAAATAGGGGTGTTTTTTTGGGAGAAATGCAAGGTTTTACTGATATTTCTGCATTGATATGGCGTATAATACAGCTGTCCTTCCACAGTAATCGTCCGTCATTCCACGTTATGATACTTTTGTGGTGGGGTACAGGTGTGGGGGAGCGCATATGCAAAGGGAAAAGGATTAGTGTGTGGGATTAGGGGATGTGGGAGAAATAGGGGTGTTTTTTTGGGAGAAATGCAAGTCTTTACTGATATTTCTGCATTGACGTGGCATATAAAACAGCTCATTCCACAGTAATCGTCCGTCTTTCCACGTTATGAGACTTGTGTGGTGGGGGAGCGCATATGCAAACGTATTAGTGTGTGTGATTAGGGGATGTGGAAGAAATAGGGGTGTTTTTTTGGGAGAAATGCAAGGTTTTACTGATATTTCTGCATTGATATGGCGTATAATACAGCTGTCATTCCACAGTAATCGTCCGTCATTCCACGTTATGAGAGTTGTGTGGTGGGGTACAGGTGTGGACGAGCGCATATGGAAAGGGATTAGTGTGCGGGATTAGGGGTGTGGGAGAAATAGGGGCGTTTTTTTGGGAGAAATGCAAGTTTTTACTGATATTTCTGCATTGATATGGCGTATAAAACAGCTCATTCCACAGTAATCGTCCGTCATTCCACGTTATGAGAGTTGTGTGGTGGGGTACAGGTGTGGACGAGCGCATATGGAAAGGGATTAGTGTGCGGGATTAGGGGTGTGGGAGAAATAGGGGCGTTTTTTTGGGAGAAATGCAAGTTTTTACTGATATTTCTGCATTGATATGGCGTATAAAACAGCTCATTCCACAGTAATCGTCCGTCTTTCCACGTTATGAGACTTG
Source organism: Mixophyes fleayi (assembly GCF_038048845.1). Lineage (NCBI taxonomy): Eukaryota > Metazoa > Chordata > Amphibia > Anura > Limnodynastidae > Mixophyes > Mixophyes fleayi. Next base: position 49,490 of record NW_027448275.1, read on the forward strand.
TGTGGTGGGGTACAGGTGTGAGGGAGCGCATATGCAAAGGGAAAAGGATTAGTGTGTGGGATTAGGGGATATGGGAGAAATAGGGGTGTTTTTTTGGAGAAATGCAAGGTTTTACTGATATTTCTGCATTGATATGGCGTATAAAACTGCTGTCATTCCACAGTAATCGTCCGTCATTCCACGCCAAGACTTGTGGGGTACAGGTGTGGACGAACGCATATGCAAAGGGAAAAGGATTAGTGTGTGGGATTAGGGATGTTGGAGAAATAGGGGTGTTTTTTTGGGAGAAATGCAAGGTTTTACTGATATTTCTGCATTGATATGGCGTATAAAACTGCTGTCATTCCACAGTAATCGTCTGTCATTCCACGTTATGAGACTTGTGTGATGGGGTACAGGTGTGGGGGAGCGCATATGCAAAGGGATTAGGGGATATGGGAGAAATAGGGGCGTTTTTTTGGGAGAAATGCAAGTTTTACTGATATTTCTGCATTGATATGGCGTATAAAACTGCTGTCATTCCACAGTAATCGTCTGTCATTCCACGTTATGAGACTTGTGTGATGGGGTACAGGTGTGGGGGAGCGCATATGCAAAGGGATTAGGGGATATGGGAGAAATAGGGGCGTTTTTTTGGGAGAAATGCAAGTTTTTACTGATATTTCTGCATTGACATGGCGTATAAAACAGCTGTCATTCCACAGTAATCGTCCGTCATTCCACGTTATGAGACTTGTGTGGTGGGGTACAGGTGTGGGGGAGCGCATATGCAAAGGGATTAGGGGATGTGGGATTTGGGGATATGGGAGAAATAGGGGTGTTTTTTTGGGAGAAATGCAAGGTTTTACTGAGATTTCTGCATTGATATGGCGTATAATACAGCTGTCATTCCACGTTATGAGACTTGTGTGGTGGGGTACAGGTGTGGGGAGTGCATATGCAAAGGGAAAGGGATTAGGGGATATGGGAGAAATAGGGGTGCTTTTTTGGGAGAAATGCAAGGTTTTACTGATATTTCTGCATTGATATTGCATATTAAACAGCTCATTCCACAGTAATCGTCCGTCATTCCACGTTATGAGAGTTGTGTGGTGGGGTACAGGTGTGGGGGAGTGCATATGCAAAGGGATTAGGGGATGTGGGATTTGGGGATGTTGGAGAAATAGGGGTGTTTTTTTGGGAGAAATGCAAGTTTTTACTGATATTTCTGCATTGATATGGCGTATAAAACAGCTCATTCCACAGTAATCGTCCGTCTTTCCACGTTATGAGAGTTGTGTGGTGGGATACAGGTGTGGGGGAGCGCATATGCAAAGGGAAAGGGATTAGGGATGTGGGAGAAATAGGGGTGTTTTTTTTGGAGAAATGCAAGGTTTTACTGATATTTCTGCATTGATATGGCGTATAAAACTGCTGTCATTCCACAGTAATCGTCCGTCATTCCACGCCAAGACTTGTGGGGTACAGGTGTGGACGACGCATATGCAAAGGGAAAAGGATTAGTGTGTGGGATTAGGGGATGTTGGAGAAATAGGGGTGTTTTTTTGGAGAAATGCAAGGTTTTACTGATATTTCTGCATTGATATGGCGTATAAAACAGCTCATTCCACAGTAATCGTCCGTCATTCCACGCCAAGACTTGTGTGGTGGGGTACAGGTGTGGGGGAGCGCATATGCAAAGGGAAAAGGATTAGTGTGTGGGATTAGGGGATATGGGAGAAATAGGGTGTTTTTTGGGAGAAATGCAAGGTTTTACTGATATTTCTGCATTGATATGGCGTATAAAACTGCTGTCATTCCACAGTAATCGTCCGTCATTCCACGTTATGAGAGTTGTGTGGTGGGGTACAGGTGTGGGGGAGCGCATATGCAAAGGGAAAAGGATTAGTGTGTGGGATTAGGGGATGTGGGAGAAATAGGGGTGTTTTTTTGGAGAAATGCAAGTTTTTACTGATCTTTCTGCATTGATATGGCGTATAATACAGCTGTCCTTCCACAGTAATCGTCCGTCATTCCACGCCAAGACTTGTGTGGTGGGGTACAGGTGTGGGGGAGCGCATATGCAAAGGGAAAGGTATTGGGGGATGTGGGAGAAATAGGGGTGTTTTTTTGGGAGAAATGCAAGTTTTTACTGATATTTCTGCATTGATATGGCGTATAAAACTGCTGTCATTCCACAGTAATCGTCTGTCATTCCACGTTATGAGACTTGTGTGATGGGGTACAGGTGTGGGGGAGCGCATATGCAAAGGGAAAGGGATTAGGGGATGTGGGAGAAATAGGGGTGTTTTTTTGGAGAAATGCAAGTTTTTACTGATATTTCTGCATTGATATGGCGTATAAAACTGCTGTCATTCCACAGTAATCGTCCGTCATTCCACGTTATGAGAGTTGTGTGGTGGGGTACAGGTGTGGACGAGCGCATATGGAAAGGGATTAGTGTGCGGGATTAGGGGTGTGGGAGAAATAGGGGCGTTTTTTTTGGGAGAAATGCAAGTTTTTACTGATATTTCTGCATTGATATGGCGTATAAAACAGCTCATTCCACAGTAATCGTCCGTCATTCCACGTTATGAGACTTGTGTGGTGGGGTACAGGTGTGGGGGAGCGCATATGCAAAGGGAAAGGGATTAGGGGATGTGGGAGAAATAGGGGTGTTTTTTTGGGAGAAATGCAAGTTTTTACTGATATTTCTGCATTGATATGGCGTATAAAACTGCTGTCATTCCACAGTAATCGTCCGTCATTCCACGCCAAGACTTGTGGGGTACAGGTGTGGACGAACGCATATGCAAAGGGAAAAGGATTAGTGTGTGGGATTAGGGGATGTTGGAGAAATAGGGGTGTTTTTTTGGGAGAAATGCAAGGTTTTACCGATATTTCTGCATTGATATGGCGTATAAAACAGCTCATTCCACAGTAATCGTCCATCATTCCACGCCAAGACTTGTGTGGTGGGGTACAGGTGTGGGGGAGCGCATATGCAAAGGGAAAAGGATTAGTGTGTGGGA
>NW_027448276.1:0-56126 GCF_038048845.1 Mixophyes fleayi
ATTCATGAATTGAATCATGAATCATGAATCATGAAATAAATCATGAATCATGAATCGAACCATGAATCATGAAATAAATCATGAATTGAATCATGATTCATGGTTCGATTCATGATTCATGATTTATTTCATGATTCATGATTCATGATTCAATTCATGAATTAATTCATGATTCATGATTCGATTCATGATTCAATTAATGATTCATGAATCGAATCATGAATCATGAATAATTCATGAATTGAATCATGAATCATGAATCATGAAATAAATCATGAATCATGAATCGAACATGAATCATGATTCAATTCATGATTTATTCATGATTCATGGTTCGATTCATGATTCATGATTTATTTCATGATTCATGATTCATGATTCAATTCATGAATCATGAATTAATTCATGAATTGAATCATGAATCATGAATCATGAAATAAATCATGAATCATGAATCGAACATGAATCATGAAATAAATCATGAATTGAATCATGATTCATGATTTATTTCATGATTCATGATTCATGATTCAATTCATGAATTAATTCATGATTCATGATTCGATTCATGATTCAATTAATGATTCATGATTCAAATCATGATTCATGATTCAATTCATGATTCATGATTCATGATTCAATTCATGATTCAATTCATGATTCATGATTCAATTCATGATTCAATTCATGATTCATGATTCATGATTCAATTCATGATTCATGATTCGATTCATGATTCATGATTGAATTTATGATTCATTATTCATTTCATGATTCATTATTCAATTCATGATTGAATTCATGATTCATTATTCGATTCATGATTCATGATTCGATTCATGATTCGTAATTCCATTCATGATTCATGATTCATGATTCAATTCATGATTCATGATTCATGATTCGATTCATGATTCGATTCATAAATCATGATTCAATTCATGATTCATGATTCGTTTCATGATTCATGATTCAATTCATGATTCATGATTCATGATTCAATTCATGATTCATAATTCATGATTCATGATTCAATTCATGATTCATGATTCAATTCATGATTCATGATTCGATTCAAGATTCATGATTCATTTCATGATTCATTATTCAATTCATGATTCATGATTCAATTCATGATTCATGATTCAATTCATGATTCATGGTTCATGATTCATGATTCATAATTCATGATTTAATTCATGATTCATGATTCAATTTATGATTCATGATTTGATTCATGATTCATGATTCAATTCATGATTCAATTCATGATTCATGATTCAATTCATGATTCATGATTCATGATTCAATTCATGATTCAATTCATGATTCGTGATTTATGATTCAATTCATGATTCATGATTCGATTCATGATTCATGATTGAATTCATGATTCATGATTCATTTCATGATTCATTATTCAATTCATGATTGAATTCATGATTCATTATTCGATTCATGATTCATGATTCGGTTCATGATTCGTAATTCCATTCATGATTCATGATTCATGATTCAATTCATGATTCATGATTCGATTCATTATTCAATTCATAAATCATGATTCAATTCATGATTCATGAATCGTTTCATGATTCATGATTCAATTCATGATTCATGATTCATGATTCAATTCATGATTCAATTCATGATTCATGATTCATTTCATGATTCATGATTCATGATTCAATTCATGATTCAATTCATGATTCATGATTAGATTCATGATTTATGATTTGATACATGATTCATGATTCAATTCATGATTCACGATTGAAATCATGATTCAAGATTCAATTCATGATTCATGATTCATGATTCATGATTCAATTCATGAATCAATTCATGATTTATTTCATGATTCATGATTCAATTCATGAATCAATTCATGATTTATTTCATGATTTATGATTCAATTCATGATTCATGATTCAATTCATGATTCATGATTCATGATTCAATTCCTTATTCATAATTCGATTCATGATTCATGATTCGATTCATGATTCAATTCATGATTCATGATTCCAATTATGATTCATGATTCCATTCATGATTCATGATTCATGATTCAGTTCATGATTCATGATTCAATTCATGATTCATGATTCCATTCATGATTCATGATTCACTTCATGATTCAATTCATGATTCATGATTCAATTCATGATTCATGATTCATGATTCGATTCATGATTCATGATTCATTAATCATGATTCATGATTCTTGATTCAATTCATGGTTCATGATTCAATTCATGATTCATGATTCGAATAATGATTCATGACTCATTTCATGATTCATGATTCATGATTCAATTCATGATTCAATTCATGATTCATGATTCGATTCATGATTCATGATTCGATTCATGATTCATGATTCAATTCATGATTCATGATTCATGAATTATGATTCAAATCATGATTCATGATTCATGATTCAATTCATGAGTCATGATTCAATTCATGATTTATGATACGATTCATGATTCATGATTCTATTCATGATTCAATTCATGATTCATGATTCATTTCATGATTCCTTATTCAATTCATGATTCATTTTTCAATTCATGATTCAATTCATGATTCATGATTCAATTCATGATTAATGGTTCATGATTCATGATTCATAATTCATGATTCAATTCATGATTCATGATTCAATTCATGATTCATGATTCGATTCATGATTCATGATTCATTTCATGATTCATGATTCATGATTCAATTCATGATTCGATTCATGATTCATGATTCGATTCATGATTCATGATTCGATTCATGATTCATGATTCGATTCATGATTCATGATTCGATTCATGATTCATGATTCAATTAATGATTCATGATTTATATCATGATTCATGATTCAATTCATGATTCATGATTCATGATTCAATTCATGATTCAATTCATGATTCATGATTCATGATTCAATTCATGATTCATGATTCAATTCAGTATTCATGATTCAATTCAAGATTCATGATTCGATTCATGATTCATGATTGAATTCATGATTCATGATTCATTTCATGATTCATGATTCAATTCATGATTGAATTCATGATTCATGATTCGAGTCATGATTCATGATTCGATTCATGATTCATAATTCCATTCATGATTCATGATTCAATTCATGATTCGATTCATGATTCGATTCATAAATCATGATTCATGATTCGTTTCATGATTCATGATTCAATTCATGATTCATGATTCATGATTTATGATTCAATTCATGATTCATAATTCATGATTCAATTCATGATTTAGTTCATGATTCATGATTCAATTCATGATTAATGATTTATGATTCAATTGATGTTTTATGATTCATTTCATGATTTAATTCATGATTCATTTCATGATTCATGATTCATGATTCATTTCATGATTCAATTCATGATTCATGATCCAATTCATGATTCAATTCATGATTCATGATTCAATTCATGATTCATGATTTGAATGATGATTCATGATTCAGGAATCATGATTCAATTCATGTCTCATGATTCGATTCATGATTCATGATTCAATTAATGATTCATTTCATGATTCAATTCATGATTCATGATTCAATTCATGATTCATGATTCAATTCATGATTCATGATTCGATTCATGATTCATGATTCGATTCATGATTCAATTCATGATTCATGATTCATGATTCATTCATGATTCAATTAATATTTCAGTTCATGATTCATGATTTAATTAATGATTCATAATTCATTTCATGATTAAATTTATGATTCATTTTATGATTCATGATTCATGATTCAATTCATGATTCATGATTCGATTCATGATTCATGATTCGATTCAAGATTCATGATTTAATTCATGATTCATGACTCGATTCATGATTCAAGATTCATGATTCAATTCATGATTCATGATTCATGATTCATGATTCATGATTCAATTCATGATTCATGATTCGATTCATGACTCATGATTCATTTCATGATTTAATTTATGATTCATGATTCAATTCATGATTCATGATTCGATTCATGATTCATGATTTGATTCATGATACAATTCATGATTCAAGATTCATTTCATGATTCATGATTCAAATTATGATTCAGTTCATGATTCATGATTCAATTCATGATTCATGATTCATGATTCGATTCATGATACAATTCATGATTCAAGATTCATTTCATGAATTCATGATTTAATTCATGATTCAGTTCATGATTCATGATTCAATTCATGATTCATGATTCATGATTCATGATTCAATTCCTTATTCATGATTCGATTCATGATTCAATTCCTTATTCATGATTCGATTCATGATTCATGATTCAATTCATGATTGAATTCATGATTCATGATTCAATTCATGATTTAATTCATGATTAATGATTTTTGATTCATGATTCATGATTCAATTCATGATTCATGAGTCATGATTCATGATTAGATTAATAAATTCATGATTCATGATTTAATGCATGATTCATGATTCAATTCATGATTCATGTTTCGATTCATTATTCATGATTCAATTCATAATTCATGATTCGATTAATGATTCATGACTCATTTCATGATTCATGATTCAATTCATGATTCAATTCATGATTCATGATTCGATTCATGATTCATGATTCGATTCATGATTCATGATTCAATTCATGATTCATGATTCGATTAATGATTCATGACTCATTTCATGATTCATGATTCAATTCATGATTCAATTCATGATTCATGATTCGATTCATGATTCATGATTCGATTCATGATTCATGATTCAATTCATGATTCATGATTCATGATTCATGATTCAATTCATGATTCATAATTCATGATTCATGATTCATAATTCATGATTCATGATTCAATTCATGATTCATGATTCAATTCATGATTCATGATTCGATTCATGATTCATGATTCGATTCATGATTCATGATTCAATTCATGATTCATGATTCATTTCATGATTCATTATTCAATTCATGATCCATGATTCAATTCATAGTTCATGATTCAATTCATGATTCATGGTTCATGATTCATGATTCATAATTCATGATTTAATTCATGATTCATGATTCAATTCATGAGTCATGATTCGATTCATGATTCATGATTCATTTCATGATTCATGATTCATGATTCAATTCATGATTTAATTCATGATTCATGATTCGATTCATGATTCAATTAATGATTCATGATTCAAATCATGATTCATGATTCAATTCATGATTCATGATTCATGATTCAATTCATGATTCAATTCATGATTCATGATTCATGATTCAATTCATGATTCAATTCATGATTCATGATTCATGATTCAATTCATGATTCATGATTCGATTCATGATTCATTATTCAATTCATGATTGAATTCATGATTCATTTCATGATTCATTATTCAATTCATGATTGAATTCATGATTCATTATTCGATTCATGATTCATGATTCGATTCATTAAATCGTAATTCCATTCATGATTCATGATTCATGATTCGATTCATGATTCGATTCATAAATCATGATTCAATTCATGATTCATGATTCGTTTCATGATTCATGATTCAATTCATGATTCATGATTCATGATTCAATTCATGATTCATAATTCATGATTCATGATTCAATTCATGATTAATGATTCGATTCATGATTCATGATTCGATTCATGATTCATGTTTCAATTCATGATTCATGATTCATTTCATGATTCATTATTCAATTCATGATTCATGATTCATTTCATGATTCATTATTCAATTCATGATTCATGATTCATAATTCATGATTTAATTCATGATTCATGATTCAATTCATGATTCATGATTCGATTCATGATACATGATTCATTTCATGATTCATGATTCATGATTCAATTCATGATTTAATTCATGATTCATGATTCGATTCATGATTCAATTAATGATTCATGATTCAAATCATGATTCATGATTCAATTCATGATTCATGATTCATGATTCAATTCATGATACAATTCATGATTCAAGATTCATTTCATGATTCATGTTTTAATTCATGATTCAGTTCATGATTCATGATTCAATTCATGATTCATGATTCATGATTCATGATTCAATTCCTTATTCATGATTCGATTCATGATTAATGATTCAATTCATGATTGAATTCATGATTCATGATTCAATTCATGATTTAATTCATGATTAATGATTCATAATTCATGATTAATGATTCATGATTCATGATTCAATTCATGATTCATGAGTCATGATTCATGATTAGATTAAAAAATTCATGATTCATGATTCAATTCATGATTCATGATTCAATTCATGATTCATGTTTCGATTCATGATTCATGATTTAATTCATGATTAATGATTCATGATTAATGATTCATGATTCAATTCATGATTCAATTCATAATTCATGATTCGATTAATGATTCATGACTCATTTCATGATTCATGATTCAATTCATGATTCAATTCATGATTCATGATTCATGATTCGATTCATGATTCATGATTCGATTCATGATTCATGATTCAATTCATAATTCATGATTCGATTAATGATTCATGACTCATTTCATGATTCATGATTCAATTCATGATTCAATTCATGATTCATGATTCATGATTCGATTCATGATTCATGATTCGATTCATGATTCATGATTCAATTCATGATTCATGATTCATTTCATGATTCATTATTCAATTCATGATCCATGATTCAATTCATGATTCATGATTCAATTCATGATTCATGGTTCATGATTCATGATTCATAATTCATGATTTAATTCATGATTAATGATTCAATTCATGATTCATGATTCGATACATGATTCATGATTCATTTCATGATTCATGATTAATGATTCAATTCATGATTTAATTCATGATTCATGATTCGATTCATGATTCAATTAATGATTCATGATTCAAATCATGATTCATGATTCAATTCATGATTCATGATTCATGATTCAATTCATGATTCAATTCATGATTCATGATTCATGATTCAATTCCTGATTCATGATTCGATTCATTATTCATGATTGAATTCATGATTCATGATTCATTTCATGATTCATTATTCAATTTATGATTAAATTCATGATTCATTATTCGATTCATGATTCATGATTCGATTCATGATTCGTAATTCCATTCATGATTCATGATTCATGATTCAATTCATGATTCATGATTCATGATTCGATTCATGATTCGATTCATAAATCATAATTCGATTCATGATTCATGATTCGTTTCATGATTCATGATTCAATTCATGATTCATGATTCAATTCATGATTCATAATTCATGATTCATGATTCAATTCATGATTCATAATTTATGATTCATGATTCAATTCAAGATTCATGATTCGATTCATGATTCATGATTCGATTCATGATTCATTATTCAATTCATGATTCATGATTCATTTCATGATTCATTATTCTATTCATGATTCATGATTCAATTCATGATTCATGATTCAATTCATGATTCATGGTTCATGATTCATGATTTATAATTCATGATTTAATTCATGATTCATGATTCAATTCATGATTCATGATTCAATTCATGATTTAATTCATGATTCATGATTCGATTCATGATTCAATTAATGATTCATGATTCAAATCATGATTCATGATTCAATTCATGATTCAATTCATGATTCATGATTCATGATTCAATTCATGATTCATGATTCGATTCATGATTCATGATTCATGATTCAATTCATGATTCAATTCATGATTCATGATTCAATTCATGATTCATGATTCAATTCATGATTCATGATTCATGATTCGATTCATGATTCGATTCATAAATCATGATTCAATTCATGATTCATGATTCAATTCATGATTCATGATTTGTTTCATGATTCATGATTCAATTCATGATTCATGATTCATGATTCAATTCATGATTCATAATTCATGATTTGATTCATGATTTATGATTCTTGATTCATGATTTGATTCATGATTCATGATTCGTTTCATGAGTCATGATTCATGATTCAATTCATGATTTAGTTCATGATTCATGATTCAATTCATGATTAATGATTTATGATTCAATTCATGATTCATGATTCATTTCATGATTCATGATTCATGATTCAATTCATGATTCAATTCATGATTCATGATTCAATTCATGATTCATGATTCATGATTTGAATCATTTTTCATGATTCAGGATTCATGATTCAATTCATGATTCATGATTCGATTCATGATTTATGACTCAATTAATGATTCATTTCATGATTCAATTCATGATTCATGATTCAATTCATGATTCATGATTCGATTCAAGATTCATGATTTAATTCATGATTCATGATTCATGATTCGAATCATGATACAATTCATGATTCAAGATTCATTTCATGATTCATGATTTAATTTATGATTCAGTTCATGATTCATGATTCAATTCATGATTCATGTTTCATGATTCTTGATTCAATTCCTTATTCATGATTCGATTCATGACTCATGATTCAATTCATGATTGAATTCATGATTCATGATTCAATTCATGATTCATGATTCATGATTCGATTCATGATTCATGTTTCATGATTCATGATTCAATTCATGCTTCATGAGTCATGATTCATGATTAGATTCATAATTCATGATTCATGATTCAATTCATGATTCATGATTCAATTCATGATTCATGATTCAATTCATGATTCATGTTTCGATACATGATTCATGACTCATTTCATGATTCGTGATTCATGATTCAATTCATAATTTAATTCATGATTCATGATTCGATTCATGATTCATGATTCGATTCATGATTCAATTCATGATTCATGATTCATGATTCATGATTCAATTCATGATTCATGATTCAATTCATGATTCATGATTCAATTCATGATTCATGATTCAATTCATGATTCATGATTCGATTCATGATTCATGATTCATTTCATGATTCATTTCATGATTCATGATTCATGATTCAATTCATGATTCAATTCATGATTCGATTCATGATTCATGATTCGATTCATGATTCTATTCATGATTCATGATTCAAATCATGATTCATGATTCAATTCATGATTCATGATTCATGATTCAATTCATGATTCAATTCATGATTCATGAGTCATGATTCAATTCATGATTCATGATTCATGATTCAATTCATGATTCATGATTCAATTCATGATTCATGATTCGATTCAAGATTCATGATTCGATTCATGATTCATGATTGAATTCATGATTCATGATTCATTTCATGATTCATTATTCAATTCATGATTGAATTCATGATTTATTATTCGATTCATGATTCATGATTCGATTCATGATTCATAATTCCATTCATGATTCATGATTCATGATTCAATTCATGATTCATGATTCATGATTTGATTCATGATTCGATTCATAAATCATGATTCAATTCATGATTCATGATTCGTTTCATTATTCATGATTCAATTCATGATTCATGATTCATGATTTATGATTCAATTCATGATTCATAATTCATGATTTGATTCATGATTTATGATTCTTGATTCATGATTCCTTTCATGATTCATGATTCATGATTCAATTCATGATTTAGTTCATGATTCATGATTCAATTCATGATTTATGATTTATGATTCAATTCATGATTCATGATTCATTTCATGATTTAATTCATGATTCATTTAATGATTCATGATTCATGATTCAATTCATGATTCATGATTCAATTCATGATTCATGATTTGAATCATGATTCCTATTTCAGGATTCATGATTCAATTCATGATTCATGATTCAATTCATGATTTATGATTCAATTAATGATTCATTTCATGATTCAATTCATGATTCATGATTCAATTCATGATTCATGATTCGATTCATGATTCATGATTCGATTCAAGATTCATGATTTAATTCATGATTCATGATATGATTCATGATTCAATTCATGATTCATGATTCATGATTCAATTCATGATTCATGATTCATGATTCATGATTCATAATTCAATTCATGATTCATAATTCGATTCATGATTTATTTCATGATTTAATTCATGATTCATGATTCAATTCATGATTCATGATTCGATTCATGATTCATGATTCAATTCATGATACAATTCATGATTCAAGATTCATTTCATGATTCATGATTTAATTCATGATTCAGTTCATGATTCATGATTCAATTCACGATTCATGATTCATGATTCGATTCATGATACAAATTATGATTCAAGATTAATTTCATGATTCATGATTTAAATCATGATTCAGTTCATGATTCATGATTCAATTTACGATTCATGATTCATGATTCATGATTCATGTTTCAATTCCTGATTCATGATTCGATTCATGATTCATGATTCAATTCATGATTGAATTCATGATTCAATTCATGATTCATGTTTCGATTCATGATTCATGATTTAATTCATGATTAATGATTCATGATTCAATTCATGATTCAATTCATGAATCATGATTCGATTCATGATTCATGATTCGATTCATGATTCATGATTCATGATTCAAATCATGATTTATGATTCAATTTATGATTCACGATTCATGATTCATGATTCAATTCATGATTCATGATTCAATTCATGATTCATGATTCGATTCATGATTCATGATTTGATTCATGATTCATGACTCAATTCATGATTCATGATTCATTTCATGATTCATTATTCAATTCATGATTCCATTCATGATTCATGATTCAATTCATGATTCATGATTCATGATTCGATTCATTATTCATGATTTGATTCATAAATAATGATTCAATTAATGATTCATGATTCGTTTTATGATTCATGATTCAATTCATGATTTATGATTTATGATTTATGATTCAATTCATGATTCATGATTTGATTTATGATTCATGATTCTTGATTCATGATTTGATTCATGATTCATGATTCGTATCATGATTCATGATTCACGATTCAATTCATGATTAATGATTTATGATTCAATTCATGATTCATGAATAATTTCAAGATTTAATTCATGATTCATTTCATGATTCATGATTCATGATTCGATTCATGATTCATGATTCATGATTCATGATTCATGATTCAATTCCTTATTCATGATTCGATTCATGATTCATGATTCAATTCATGATTGAATTCATGATTCATGATTCAATACATGATTCATGATCCATGATTCAATTCATGATTCATGATTTATGATTTATGATTCAATTCATGATTCATGATTCATGATTCATGATTAGATTCATAATTCATGATTCATTATTCAATTCATGATTCATGATTCAATTCATGATTCATGATTCGATTCATGATTCATGATTCGTTTCATGATTCATGATTCATGATTCAATTCATGATTGATGATTCAATTCATGATTCATGATTCGATTCATGATTCATGATTCGATTCATGATTCATGATTCGATTCATGATTCATGATTCAATTCATGATTCATAATTCAAATCCTTATTCATGATTCGATTCATGATTCATGATTCAATTCATGATTCAATTCATGAATCATGATTCAAATCATGATTCATGATTCAATTCATGATTCTTGATTCATGATTCATGATTCATGATTCAATTTATGATTCAATTCACGATTCATGATTCATGATTCAATTCATGATTCATGATTCATTTCATGATTCATTATTCAATTCATGATTCCATTCATGATTCATGATTCAATTCATGATTCATGATTCATGATTCGATTCATTATTCATGATTCGATTCATAAATAATGATTCAATTAATGATTCATGATTCGTTTCATGATTCATGATTCAATTCATGATTCATGATTCATGATTTATGATTCAATTCATGATTCATGATTCATGATTTGATTCATGATTGATGATTCTTGATTCATGATTTGATTCATGATTCAATTCATGATTCATGATTCGATTCATGATTCGATTCATGATTCATGATTCATTTCATGATTCATGATTCATGATTCAATTCATGATTCATGATTCAATTCATGATTCATGATTCGATTCATGATTCATGATTCGATTCATGATTCATGATTCAATTCATGATTCATGATTCAAATCATGATTCATGATTTAATTCATGATTCATGATTTATGATTCAAATCATGATTCATGATTCGTGATTCATGATTCAATTCATGATTCAATTCATGATTCATGATTCATGATTTATGATTCAATTCATAATTCATGATTTAATTCATGATTCATGATTCGATTCATGATTCATGATTCATTTCATGATTTAATTCATGATTCATGATTCAATTCATGATTCATGATTCGATTCATGATTCATGATTCAATTCATGATACAATTCATGATTCAAGATTCATTTCATGATTCATGATTCAATTTATGATTCAGTTCATGATTCATGATTCAATTCACGATTCATGATTCGATTCATGATTCATGATTCGATTCATGATACAATTCATGATTCAAGATTCATTTCATAATTCATGATTTAATTCATGATTCAGTTCATGATTCATGATTCAATTCACGATTCATGATTCATGATTCATGATTCATGATTCATGTTTCAATTCCTTATTCATGATTCGATTCATGATTCATGATTCAATTCATGATTGAATTCATGATTCATGATTCAATTCATGATTCATGTTTCGATTCATGATTCATGATTTAATTCATGATTAATGATTCATGATTCAATTCATGATTCAATACATGAATCATGATTCGATTCATGATTCATGATTCGATTCATGATTCATGATTCATGATTCAAATCATGATTCATGATTCAATTCATGATTCATGATTCATGATTCAATTCATGATTCAATTCATGATTCAATTCACGATTCATGATTCATGATTCAATTCATGATTCATGATTCGATTCATGATTCATGATTCGATTCATGATTCTAGATTCGATTCATGTTTCATGATTCAATTCATGATTCATGATTCATTTCATGATTCATTATTCAATTCATGATTCCATTCATGATTCATGATTCAATTCATGATTCATGATTCGATTCATGATTCATGATTCGATTCATAAATCATGATTCAATTAATGATTCATGATTCGTTTCATGATTCATGATTCAATTCATGATTCATGATTCATGATTTATGATTCAATTCATGATTCATGATTCGTGATTTGATTCATGATTCATGATTCTTGATTCATGATTTGATTCATGATTCATGATTTGATTCATGATTCATGATTCATTTCATGATTCATGATTCATGATTCAATTCATGATTTAGTTCATGATTCAAGATTCAATTCATGATTAATGATTTATGATTCAATTCATGATTCATGATTAATTTCATGATTTAATTCATGATTCATTTCATGATTCATGATTCATGATTCGATTCATGATTCATGATTCATGATTCAATTCCTTATTCATGATTCGATTCATGATTCATGATTCAATTCATGATTGAATTCATGATTCATGATTCAATACATGATTCATGTTCCATGATTCGATTCATGATTCATGATTCATGATTCATGATTAGATTCATAATTCATGATTCATGATTCGATTCATGATTCATGATTCAATTCATGATTCATGATTCAAATTATGATTCATGATTCAATTCATGATTCATGATTCAATTCATGATTCAATTCATGATTCATGATTCATGATTTATGATTCAATTCATGATTCATGACTAAATTCATGATTCATGATTCGATTCATGATTCAATTCATGATTCATGATTCAATTCATGATTCATGATTCCATTCATGATTCATGATTCATGATTCGATTCATAAATCATGATTCAATTCATGATTCATGATTCTTTTTTATGATTCATGATTCAATTCATGATTCATGATTTATGATTTATGATTCAATTCATGATTCATGAATCATGATTTGATTCATGATTCATGATTTGATTCATGATTCATGATTCAATTCATGATTCATGATTTGATTCATGATTCATGATTCATGATTCAAGATTCATGATTCATGATTCAAATTATGATTCATGATTCGATTCATGATTCATGATTCATGATTCGATTCATGATTCATGATTCAATTCATGATTCATGATTCATGATTTGATTCCTGATTCACGATTCATGATTCAAGATTCATGATTCATGATTCAATTCATGATTCATGATTCGATTCATGATTCATGATTCAATTCATGATTCATGATTCAATTCATGATTCATGATTCATGAATCGATTCATGATTCATGATTCGATTCATGATTCATGATTTAATTCATGATTCAGTTCATTATTCATGATTCAATTCACGATTCATGATTCATGATTCGATTCATGATACAAATTATGATTCAAGATTAATTTCATGATTCATGATTTAAATCATGATTCAGTTCATGATTCATGATTCAATTTACGATTCATGATTCATGATTCATGATTCATGTTTCAATTCCTGATTCATGATTCGATTCATGATTCATGATTCAATTCATGATTGAATTCATGATTCAATTCATGATTCATGTTTCGATTCATGATTCATGATTTAATTCATGATTAATGATTCATGATTCAATTCATGATTCAATTCATGAATCATGATTCGATTCATGATTCATGATTCGATTCATGATTCATGATTCATGATTCAAATCATGATTTATGATTCAATTTATGATTCACGATTCATGATTCAATTCATGATTCATGATTCAATTCATGATTCATGATTCGATTCATGATTCATGATTTGATTCATGACTCAATTCATGATTCATGATTCATTTCATGATTCATTATTCAATTCATGATTCCATTCATGATTCATGATTCAATTCATGATTCATGATTCATGATTCGATTCATTATTCATGATTTGATTCATAAATAATGGTTCAATTAATGATTCATGATTCATTTTATGATTCATGATTCAATTCATGATTTATGATTTATGATTTATGATTCAATTCATGATTCATGATTTGATTTATGATTCATGATTCTTGATTCATGATTTGATTCATGATTCATGATTCGTATCATGATTCATGATTCACGATTCAATTCATGATTAATGATTTATGATTCAATTCATGATTCATGAATAATTTCAAGATTTAATTCATGATTCATTTCATGATTCATGATTCATGATTCGATTCATGATTCATGATTCATGATTCATGATTCAATTCCTTATTCATGATTCGATTCATGATTCATGATTCAATTCATGATTGAATTCATGATTCATGATTCAATACATGATTCATGATCCATGATTCAATTCATGATTCATGATTTATGATTTATGATTCAATTCATGATTCATGATTCATGATTCATGATTAGATTCATAATTCATGATTCATTATTCAATTCATGATTCATGATTCAATTCATGATTCATGATTCGATTCATGATTCATGATTCGTTTCATGATTCATGATTCATGATTCAATTCATGATTCATGATTCAATTCATGATTCATGATTCGATTCATGATTCATGATTCGATTCATGATTCATGATTCGATTCATGATTCAAGATTCAATTCATGATTCATAATTCAAATCCTTATTCATGATTCGATTCATGATTCATGATTCAATTCATGATTCAATTCATGAATCATGATTCAAATCATGATTCATGATTCAATTCATGATTCTTGATTCATGATTCATGATTCATGATTCAATTTATGATTCAATTCACGATTCATGATTCATGATTCAATTCATGATTCATGATTCATTTCATGATTCATTATTCAATTCATGATTCCATTCATGATTCATGATTCAATTCATGATTCATGATTCATGATTCGATTCATTATTCATGATTCGATTCATAAATAATGATTCAATTAATGATTCATGATTCGTTTCATGATTCATGATTCAATTCATGATTCATGATTCATGATTTATGATTCAATTCATGATTCATGATTCATGATTTGATTCATGATTGATGATTCTTGATTCATGATTTGATTCATGATTCAATTCATGATTCATGATTCGATTCATGATTCGATTCATGATTCATGATTCATTTCATGATTCATGATTCATGATTCAATTCATGATTCATGATTCAATTCATGATTCATGATTCGATTCATGATTCATGATTCGATTCATGATTCATGATTCAATTCATGATTCATGATTCAAATCATGATTCATGATTTAATTCATGATTCATGATTTATGATTCAAATCATGATTCATGATTCGTGATTCATGATTCAATTCATGATTCAATTCATGATTCATGATTCATGATTTATGATTCAATTCATAATTCATGATTTAATCCATGATTCATGATTCGATTCATGATTCATGATTCATTTCATGATTTAATTCATGATTCATGATTCAATTCATGATTCATGATTCGATTCATGATTCATGATTCGATTCATGATTCATGATTCAATTCATGATACAATTCATGATTCAAGATTCATTTCATGATTCATGATTCAATTTATGATTCAGTTCATGATTCATGATTCAATTCACGATTCATGATTCGATTCATGATTCATGATTCGATTCATGATACAATTCATGATTCAAGATTCATTTCATAATTCATGATTTAATTCATGATTCAGTTCATGATTCATGATTCAATTCACGATTCATGATTCATGATTCATGATTCATGATTCATGTTTCAATTCCTTATTCATAATTCGATTCATGATTCATGATTCAATTCATGATTGAATTCATGATTCATGATTCAATTCATGATTCATGTTTCGATTCATGATTCATGATTTAATTCATGATTAATGATTCATGATTCAATTCATGATTCAATACATGAATCATGATTCGATTCATGATTCATGATTCGATTCATGATTCATGATTCATGATTCAAATCATGATTCATGATTCATGATTCAAATCATGATTCATGATTCAATTCATGATTCATGATTCATGATTCAATTCATGATTCAATTCATGATTCAATTCACGATTCATGATTCATGATTCAATTCATGATTCATGATTCGATTCATGATTCATGATTCGATTCATGATTCTAGATTCGATTCATGATTCATGATTCAATTCATGATTCATGATTCATTTCATGATTCATTATTCAATTCATGATTCCATTCATGATTCATGATTCAATTCATGATTCATGATTCGATTCATGATTCATGATTCGATTCATAAATCATGATTCAATTAATGATTCATGATTCGTTTCATGATTCATGATTCAATTCATGATTCATGATTCATGATTTATGACTCAATTCATGATTCATGATTCGTGATTTGATTCATGATTCATGATTCTTGATTCATGATTTGATTCATGATTCATGATTTGATTCATGATTCATGATTCGTTTCATGATTCATGATTCATGATTCAATTCATGATTTAGTTCATGATTCAAGATTCAATTCATGATTAATGATTTATGATTCAATTCATGATTCATGATTAATTTCATGATTTAATTCATGATTCATTTCATGATTCATGATTCATGATTCGATTCATGATTCATGATTCATGATTCAATTCCTTATTCATGATTCGATTCATGATTCATGATTCAATTCATGATTCGATTCATGATTCATGATTCAATTCATGATTGAATTCATGATTCATGATTCAATACATGATTCATGTTCCATGATTCGATTCATGATTCATGATTCATGATTAGATTCATAATTCATGATTCATGATTCAATTCATGATTCATGATTCAATTCATAATTCATGATTCGATTCATGATTCATGATTCATGATTCATGATTAGATTCATAATTCATGATTCATGATTCGATTCATGATTCATGATTCAATTCATGATTCATGATTCAAATTATGATTCATGATTCAATTCATGATTCATGATTCAATTCATGATTCAATTCATGATTCATGATTCATGATTTATGATTCAATTCATGATTCATGACTAAATTCATGATTCATGATTCGATTCATGATTCATGATTCGATTCATGATTCATGATTCGATTCATGATTCATGATTCATGATTCAATTCCTTATTCATGATTCGATTCATGATTCATGATTCAATTCATGATTGAATTCATGATTCATGATTCAATACATGATTCATGTTCCATGATTCGATTCATGATTCATGATTCATGATTAGATTCATAATTCATGATTCATGATTCAATTCATGATTCATGATTCAATTCATAATTCATGATTCGATTCATGATTCATGATTCATGATTCATGATTAGATTCATAATTCATGATTCATGATTCGATTCATGATTCATGATTCAATTCATGATTCATGATTCAAATTATGATTCATGATTCAATTCATGATTCATGATTCAATTCATGATTCAATTCATGATTCATGATTCATGATTTATGATTCAATTCATAATTCATGACTAAATTCATGATTCATGATTCGATTCATGATTCAATTCATGATTCATGATTCAATTCATGATTCATGATTCCATTCATGATTCATGATTCATGATTCGATTCATAAATCATGATTCGATTCATGATTCATGATTCGATTCATGATTCATGATTCATGATTCAAATCATGACTTATGATTCAATTTATGATTCACGATTCATGATTCATGATTCAATTCATGATTCATGATTCAATTCATGATTCATGATTCGATTCATGATTCATGATTTGATTCATGACTCAATTCATGATTCATGATTCATTTCATGATTCATTATTCAATTCATGATTCCATTCATGATTCATGATTCAATTCATGATTCATGATTCATGATTCGATTCATTATTCATGATTTGATTCATAAATAATGGTTCAATTAATGATTCATGATTCATTTTATGATTCATGATTCAATTCATGATTTATGATTTATGATTTATGATTCAATTCATGATTCATGATTTGATTTATGATTCATGATTCTTGATTCATGATTTGATTCATGATTCATGATTCGTATCATGATTCATGATTCACGATTCAATTCATGATTAATGATTTATGATTCAATTCATGATTCATGAGTAATTTCAAGATTTAATTCATGATTCATTTCATGATTCATGATTCATGATTCGATTCATGATTCATGATTCATGATTCATGATTCAATTCCTTATTCATGATTCGATTCATGATTCATGATTCAATTCATGATTGAATTCATGATTCATGATTCAATACATGATTCATGATCCATGATTCAATTCATGATTCATGATTTATGATTTATGATTCAATTCATGATTCATGATTCATGATTCATGATTAGATTCATAATTCATGATTCATTATTCAATTCATGATTCATGATTCAATTCATGATTCATGATTCGATTCATGATTCATGATTCGTTTCATGATTCATGATTCATGATTCAATTCATGATTCATGATTCAATTCATGATTCATGATTCGATTCATGATTCATGATTCGATTCATGATTCATGATTCGATTCATGATTCAAGATTCAATTCATGATTCATAATTCAAATCCTTATTCATGATTCGATTCATGATTCATGATTCAATTCATGATTCAATTCATGAATCATGATTCAAATCATGATTCATGATTCAATTCATGATTCTTGATTCATGATTCATGATTCATGATTCAATTTATGATTCAATTCACGATTCATGATTCATGATTCAATTCATGATTCATGATTCATTTCATGATTCATTATTCAATTCATGATTCCATTCATGATTCATGATTCAATTCATGATTCATGATTCATGATTCGATTCATTATTCATGATTCGATTCATAAATAATGATTCAATTAATGATTCATGATTCGTTTCATGATTCATGATTCAATTCATGATTCATGATTCATGATTTATGATTCAATTCATGATTCATGATTCATGATTTGATTCATGATTGATGATTCTTGATTCATGATTTGATTCATGATTCAATTCATGATTCATAATTCGATTCATGATTCGATTCATGATTCATGATTCATTTCATGATTCATGATTCATGATTCAATTCATGATTCATGATTCAATTCATGATTCATGATTCGATTCATGATTCATGATTCGATTCATGATTCATGATTCAATTCATGATTCATGATTCAAATCATGATTCATGATTTAATTCATGATTCATGATTTATGATTCAAATCATGATTCATGATTCGTGATTCATGATTCAATTCATGATTCAATTCATGATTCATGATTCATGATTTATGATTCAATTCATAATTCATGATTTAATCCATGATTCATGATTCGATTCATGATTCATGATTCATTTCATGATTTAATTCATGATTCATGATTCAATTCATGATTCATGATTCGATTCATGATTCATGATTCAATTCATGATACAATTCATGATTCAAGATTCATTTCATGATTCATGATTCAATTTATGATTCAGTTCATGATTCATGATTCAATTCACGATTCATGATTCGATTCATGATTCATGATTCGATTCATGATACAATTCATGATTCAAGATTCATTTCATAATTCATGATTTAATTCATGATTCAGTTCATGATTCATGATTCAATTCACGATTCATGATTCATGATTCATGATTCATGATTCATGTTTCAATTCCTTATTCATAATTCGATTCATGATTCATGATTCAATTCATGATTGAATTCATGATTCATGATTCAATTCATGATTCATGTTTCGATTCATGATTCATGATTTAATTCATGATTAATGATTCATGATTCAATTCATGATTCAATACATGAATCATGATTCGATTCATGATTCATGATTCGATTCATGATTCATGATTCATGATTCAAATCATGATTCATGATTCATGATTCAAATCATGATTCATGATTCAATTCATGATTCATGATTCATGATTCAATTCATGATTCAATTCATGATTCAATTCACGATTCATGATTCATGATTCAATTCATGATTCATGATTCGATTCATGATTCATGATTCGATTCATGATTCTAGATTCGATTCATGATTCATGATTCAATTCATGATTCATGATTCATTTCATGATTCATTATTCAATTCATGATTCCATTCATGATTCATGATTCAATTCATGATTCATGATTCGATTCATGATTCATGATTCGATTCATAAATCATGATTCAATTAATGATTCATGATTCGTTTCATGATTCATGATTCAATTCATGATTCATGATTCATGATTTATGACTCAATTCATGATTCATGATTCGTGATTTGATTCATGATTCATGATTCTTGATTCATGATTTGATTCATGATTCATGATTTGATTCATGATTCATGATTCGTTTCATGATTCATGATTCATGATTCAATTCATGATTTAGTTCATGATTCAAGATTCAATTCATGATTAATGATTTATGATTCAATTCATGATTCATGATTAATTTCATGATTTAATTCATGATTCATTTCATGATTCATGATTCATGATTCGATTCATGATTCATGATTCATGATTCAATTCCTTATTCATGATTCGATTCATGATTCATGATTCAATTCATGATTCGATTCATGATTCATGATTCAATTCATGATTGAATTCATGATTCATGATTCAATACATGATTCATGTTCCATGATTCGATTCATGATTCATGATTCATGATTAGATTCATAATTCATGATTCATGATTCAATTCATGATTCATGATTCAATTCATAATTCATGATTCGATTCATGATTCATGATTCATGATTCATGATTAGATTCATAATTCATGATTCATGATTCGATTCATGATTCATGATTCAATTCATGATTCATGATTCAAATTATGATTCATGATTCAATTCATGATTCATGATTCAATTCATGATTCAATTCATGATTCATGATTCATGATTTATGATTCAATTCATGATTCATGACTAAATTCATGATTCATGATTCGATTCATGATTCATGATTCGATTCATGATTCATGATTCGATTCATGATTCATGATTCATGATTCAATTCCTTATTCATGATTCGATTCATGATTCATGATTCAATTCATGATTGAATTCATGATTCATGATTCAATACATGATTCATGTTCCATGATTCGATTCATGATTCATGATTCATGATTAGATTCATAATTCATGATTCATGATTCAATTCATGATTCATGATTCAATTCATAATTCATGATTCGATTCATGATTCATGATTCATGATTCATGATTAGATTCATAATTCATGATTCATGATTCGATTCATGATTCATGATTCAATTCATGATTCATGATTCAAATTATGATTCATGATTCAATTCATGATTCATGATTCAATTCATGATTCAATTCATGATTCATGATTCATGATTTATGATTCAATTCATAATTCATGACTAAATTCATGATTCATGATTCGATTCATGATTCAATTCATGATTCATGATTCAATTCATGATTCATGATTCCATTCATGATTCATGATTCATGATTCGATTCATAAATCATGATTCAATTCATGATTCATGATTCGTTTCATGATTCATGATTCAATTCATGATTCATGATTTATGATTTATGATTCAATTCATGATTCATGAATCATGATTTGATTCATGATTCATGATTTGATTCATGATTCATGATTCAATTCATGATTCATGATTTGATTCATGATTCATGATTCATGATTCAAGATTCATGATTCATGATTCAAATTATGATTCATGATTCGATTCATGATTCATGATTCATGATTCGATTCATGATTCATGATTCAATTCATGATTCATGATTCATGATTTGATTCCTGATTCACGATTCATGATTCAAGATTCATGATTCATGATTCAATTCATGATTCATGATTCGATTCATGATTCATGATTCAATTCATGATTCATGATTCAATTCATGATTCATGATTCATAAATCGATTCATGATTCATGATTCGATTCATGATTCATGATTCGATTCATGATTCATGATTCAATTCATGATTCATGATTCATGATTTGATTCATGATTCATGATTCATGATTCATGATTCATGATTCATGATTCGATTCATGATTCATGATTCAATTCATGATTCATTTAATGTTTCAATTCATGATTCATGATTCAATTCATTATTGAATTAATTAATTAATTGAATTCATTTCATAATTCATGATTCATGATTCAATTCATGATTCATGATTCATTTCATGATTCATGATTCATGATTCAATTCATGATTCAATTCATGATTCATGATTCGATTCATGATTCATGATTCAATTCATGATTCATGATTCATGAATCATAATTCAATTCATGATTCATGATTTAATTCACGATTCATGATTCGTTATTCAATCCATGATTCAATTCATGATTAATGATTCATGATTCGATTCATGATTCATGATTCAATTCATGAATCATGATTCATGGTTCATGATTCAATTCATGATTCATGATTCAATTCATGATTCATGATTCAATTAATGATTCATTTCATGATTCAATTCATGATTCATGATTCAATTAATGATTCAATTCATGATTCATTTCATGATTCATGATTTAATTCATGATTCGATTCATGATTCATGATTCAATTCATGATTCATGATTCAATTCATGATTCATGATTCAATTCATGATTCATGATTCGATTCATGATTCATGATTCATGATTCATGATTCATGATTCAATTCATGATTCATGATTAGATTCTTAATTCATGATTTATGATTCAATTCATGATTCATGATTCAATTCATGATTCAATTCATGATTCATTTCATGATTCATGATTCAATTCATGATTCATGATTCGATTCATGATTCATGATTCAATTCATGATTCATTTCATGATTAAATTCATGATTCATGATTCAATTCATGATTCATGATTCGATTCATGATTCATGATTCAATTCATGATTCATGATTCATTTCATGATTCATGATTTATGATTCAATTCATGATTCAGTTCATGATTCATGATTCAATTAATGATTCATAATTCATTTCATGATTAAATTCATGATTCATTTTATGATTCATGATTCAATTTATGATTCATGATTCGATTCATGATTCATGATTCGATTCAAGATTCATGATTTAATTCATGATTCATGATTCGATTCATGATTCATGATTCAATTCATGATTCATGATTCATGATTCAATTCATGATTCATGATTCATGATTCATGATTTGATTCATGATTCATGATTCAATTCATGATTCATTTCATGATTCAATTCATGATTTATGATTAATTTCATGATTCATGATTCAATTCATGATTCAGTTCATGATTTATGATTCAATTCACGATTCATGATTAATGATTCATGATTCATTATTCAATTCCTTATTCATGATTCGATTCATGATTCATGATTCAATTTATGATTGAATTCATGATTCATGATTCAATTCATGATTCATGATTCATGATTCGATTCATGATTCATGATTCATGATTCATGATTCAATTCATGATTCATGAGTCATGATTCATGATTAGTTTCATGATTTAGTTCATGATTCAAGATTCAATTCATGATTAATGATTTATGATTCAATTCATGATTCATGATTCATTTCATGATTCAATTCATGATTCATTTCATGCTTCATGATTAATGATTCAATTCATGATTCAATTCATGATTCATGATTCGATTCATGATTCATGATTCAATTCATGATTCATTTAATGATTCAATTCATGATTCATGATTCAATTCATGATTCATGATTCGATTCATGATTCATGATTCATGATTCAATTTATGATTCATGATTCATTTCATGATTCATGATTCATGATTCAATTCATGATTCAGTTCATGATTCATGATTCAATTCATGATTCATGATTTATGATTCAAATTAAGATTCATGATTCATTTCATGATTCATGATTCATGATTCGATTCATGATTCATGATTCGATTCATGATTCAATTCAAGATTCATGATATATGATTCAAATTAAGATTCATGATTCAATTAATGATTCATAATTCATTTCATGATTAAATTCATGATTCATTTTATGATTCATGATTCATGATTCAATTCATGATTCATGATTCGATTCATGATTCATGATTCGATTCAAGATTCATGATTTAATTTATGATTCATGATTCATGATTCAATTCATGATTCAATTCATGATTCATGATTCATGATTTATGATTCAATTCATGATTCATGACTAAATTCATGATTCATGATTCGATTCATGATTCAATTCATGATTCATGATTCAATTCATGATTCATGATTCCATTCATGATTCATGATTCATGATTCAATTCATGATTCATGATTCGATTCATGATTCGATTCATGATTCATGATTCGATGTATAAATCATGATTCAATTCCTGATTCATGATTCGTTTCATGATTCATGATTCAATTCATGATTCATGATTTATGATTCAATTCATGATTCATGAATCATGATTTGATTCATGATTCATGATTCGATTCATGATTCATGATTCAATTCATGATTCATGATTTGATTCATGATTCATGATTCATGATTCGATTCATGATTCATGATTCAATTCATGATTCATGATTCATGATTTGATTCATGATTCACGATTCATGATTCAAGATTCATGATTCATGATTCAATTCATGATTCATGATTCGATTCATGATTCATGATTCATGATTCGATTCATGATTCATGATTCAAGATTCATGATTTATGATTCAATTCATGATTCATGATTAGATTCTTAATTCATGATTCATGATTCAATTCATGATTCATTTCATGATTCATGATTCAATTCATGATTCATGATTCGATTCATGATTCATTTCATGATTCAATTCATGATTCATGATTCAATTCATGATTCATGATTCGATTCATGATTCATGATTCAATTCATGATTCATGATTCATTTCATGATTCATGATTCATGATTCAATTAATGATTCAGTTCATGATTCATGATTCAATTAATGATTCATAATCCAT
The DNA here is from genome assembly GCF_038048845.1 of Mixophyes fleayi. Taxonomy (NCBI): domain Eukaryota; kingdom Metazoa; phylum Chordata; class Amphibia; order Anura; family Limnodynastidae; genus Mixophyes; species Mixophyes fleayi. Next base: position 26,155 of record NW_027448276.1, read on the forward strand.
TTCATGATTAAATTCATGATTAATTTTATGATTCATGATTCAATTTATGATTCATGATTCAATTTATGATTCATGATTCGATTCATGATTCATGATTCGATTCAAGATTCATGATTTAATTCATGATTCATGATTCGATTCATGATTCATGATTCAATTCATGATTCATGATTCATGATTCAATTCATGATTCATGATTCATGATTCATGATTTGATTCATTATTCATGATTCAATTCATGATTCATTTCATGATTCAATTCATGATTCATGATTAATTTCATAATTCATGATTCAATTCATGATTCAGTTCATGATTTATGATTCAATTCACGATTCATGATTCATGATTCGATTCCTTATTCATGATTCGATTCATGATTCATGATTCAATTCATGATTGAATTCATGATTCATGATTCAATTCATGATTCATGATTCATGATTCGATTCATGATTCATGATTCATGATTCAATTCATGATTCATGAGTCATGATTCATGATTAGATTCATGATTTAGTTCATGATTCAAGATTCAATTCATGATTAATGATTCAATTCATGATTAATGATTTATGATTCAATTCATGATTCATGATTCATTTCATGATTCAATTCATGATTCATTTCATGATTCATGATTAATGATTCAATTCATGATTCAATTCATGATTCATGATTCGATTCATGATTCATGATTCAATTCATGATTCAATTCATGTTCAGTTCATGATTCATGATTCAATTCATGATTCATGATATATGATTCAAATTAAGATTCATGATTCAATTAATGATTCATAATTCATTTCATGATTAAATTCATGATTCATTTTATGATTCATGATTCATGATTCAATTCATGATTCATGATTCGATTCATGATTCATGATTCGATTCAAGATTCATGATTTAATTTATGATTCATGATTCATGATTCAATTCATGATTCAATTCATGATTCATGATTCATGATTTATGATTCAATTCATGATTCATGACTAAATTCATGATTCATGATTCGATTCATGATTCAATTCATGATTCATGATTCAATTCATGATTCATGATTCCATTCATGATTCATGATTCATGATTCAATTCATGATTCATGATTCATGATTCGATTCATGATTCATGATTCGATGTATAAATCATGATTCAATTCCTGATTCATGATTCGTTTCATGATTCATGATTCAATTCATGATTCATGATTTATGATTCAATTCATGATTCATGAATCATGATTTGATTCATGATTCATGATTCGATTCATGATTCATGATTCAATTCATGATTCATGCTTTGATTCATGATTCATGATTCAAGATTCATGATTCATGATTCAATTCATGATTCATGATTCGATTCATGATTCATGATTCATGATTCGATTCATGATTCATGATTCAATTCATGATTCATGATTCATGATTTGATTCATGATTCACGATTCATGATTCAAGATTCATGATTCATGATTCAATTCATGATTCATGATTCGATTCATGATTCATGATTCATGATTCGATTCATGATTCATGATTCAAGATTCATGATTTATGATTCAATTCATGATTCATGATTAGATTCTTAATTCATGATTTATGATTCAATTCATGATTCATGATTCAATTCATGATTCATGATTCGATTCATGATTCATTTCATGATTCAATTCATGATTCATGATTCAATTCATGATTCATGATTCGATTCATGATTCATGATTCAATTCATGATTCATGATTCATTTCATGATTCATGATTCATGATTCAATTAATGATTCAGTTCATGATTCATGATTCAATTAATGATTCATAATCCATTTCATGATTAAATTCATGATTAATTTTATGATTCATGATTCAATTTATGATTCATGATTCGATTCATGATTCATAATTCGATTCATGATTCATGATTCGATTCAAGATTCATGATTTAATTCATGATTCATGATTCGATTCATGATTCATGATTCAATTCATGATTCATGATTCATGATTCAATTCATGATTCATGATTCATGATTCATGATTTGATTCATGATTCATGATTCAATTCATGATTCATTTCATGATTCAATTCATGATTCATGATTAATTTCATGATTCATGATTCAATTCATGATTCAGTTCATGATTTACGATTCAATTCACGATTCATGATTCATGATTCGATTCCTTATTCATGATTCGATTCATGATTCATGATTCAATTCATGATTGAATTCATGATTCATGATTCAATTCATGATTCATGATTCGATTCATGATTCATGATTCATGATTCAATTCATGAGTCATGATTCATGATTAGATTCATGATTTAGTTCATGATTCAAGATTCAATTCATGATTAATGATTTATGATTCAATTCATGATTCATGATTCATTTCATGATTCAATTCATGATTCATTTCATGATTCATGTTTAATGATTCAATTCATGATTCATGATTCGATTCATGATTCATGATTCAATTCATGATTCAATTCATGTTCAGTTCATGATTCATGATTCAATTCATGATTCATGATTTATGATTCAAATTAAGATTCATGATTCATTAATCATGATTCAATAATGATTCATAATACATTTCATGATTAAATTCATGATTCATGATTCAATTTATGATTCATGATTCATTTTATGATTCATGATTCATGATTCGATTCATGATTCATGATTCGATTCATGATTCAATTCAAGATTCATGATATATGATTAAAATTAAGATTCATGATTCAATTAATGATTCATAATTCATTTCATGATTAAATTCATGATTTATTTTATGATTCATGATTCATGATTCAATTCATGATTCATGATTCGATTCATGATTCATGATTCGATTCAAGATTCATGATTCATGATTCAATTCAAGATTCATGATTCATGATTCATGATTCAATTCATGATTCATGATTCGATTCATGATTCATGATTCAATTCATGATTCATGATTCAATTCATGATTCATGATTCGATTCATGATTCGATTCATGATACAATTCATGATTCAAGATTCATTTCATGATTCATGATTCATGATTCAATTCATGATTCAGTTAATGATTCATGATTCAATTCACGATTCATGATTCATGATTCATGATTCATGATTCATGATTCAATTCATGATTCAGTTAATGATTCATGATTCAATTCACGATTCATGATTTATGATTCATGATTCATGATTCATGATTCAATTCCTTATTCATGAATCATGAATTGATTCATGATTCATGATTCGATTCATGATTCATGATACAATATATGATTCATGATTCATAATTTGATTCATGATTCATGATTTATGATTCAAGATTCATGATTCATGATTCAATTCATGATTCATTATTCAATTCATGATTCATGATTCATGATTTGATTCATGATTCATGATTCATGATTCAAGATTCATGATTCATGATTCAATTCATGATTCATGATTCGATTCATGATTCATGATTCATGATTCGATTCATGATTCATGATTCATGATTCGATTCATTATTCATGATTCATGATTTGATTCATGATTCATGATTCATAATTCAAGATTCATGATTCATGATTCGATTCATGATTCAAGATTCAATTCATGATTCATTTAATGTTTCAATTCATGATTCATGATTCAATTCATGATTCATGATTCAATTCATGATTCATGATTCATGATTCATGATTCAATTCATGATTCATGATTCGATTCATGATTCATGATTCAATACATGATTCATTTCATGATTTAATTCATGATTCATGATTCAATTCATGATTCATGATTCATGATTCGATTCATGATACAATTCATGATTCAAGATTCATTTCATGATTCATGATTCATGATTCAATTCATGATTCAGTTAATGATTCATGATTCAATTCACGATTCATGATTCATGATTCATGATTCATGATTCATGATTCAATTCCTTATTCATGAATCATGATTTGATTCATGATTCATGATTCGATTCATGATTCATGATTCAATTCATGATTTATGATTCATAATTTGATTCATGATTCATGATTTATGATTCAAGATTCATGATTCATGATTCAATTCATGATTCATTATTCAATTCATGATTCATGATTCATGATTTGATTCATGATTCATGATTCATGATTCAAGATTCATGATTCATGATTCAATTCATGATTCATGATTCGATTCATGATTCATGATTCATGATTCGATTCATGATTCATGATTCATGATTCGATTCATTATTCATGATTCATGATTTGATTCATGATTCATGATTCATAATTCAAGATTCATGATTCATGATTCGATTCATGATTCAAGATTCAATTCATGATTCATTTAATGTTTCAATTCATGATTCATGATTCAATTCATGATTCATGATTCAATTCATGATTAAATTCATGATTTATTTTATGATTCATGATTCATGATTCAATTCATGATTCATGATTCGATTCATGATTCATGATTCGATTCAAGATTCATGATTCATGATTCAATTCAAGATTCATGATTCATGATTCATGATTCAATTCAAGATTCATGATATATGATTAAAATTAAGATTCATGATTCAATTAATGATTCATAATTCATTTCATGATTAAATTCATGATTTATTTTATGATTCATGATTCATGATTCAATTCATGATTCATGATTCGATTCATGATTCATGATTCGATTCAAGATTCATGATTCATGATTCAATTCAAGATTCATGATTCATGATTCATGATTCAATTCATGATTCATGATTCGATTCATGATTCATGATTCAATTCATGATTCATGATTCAATTCATGATTCATGATTCGATTCATGATTCGATTCATGATACAATTCATGATTCAAGATTCATTTCATGATTCATGATTCAATTCATGATTCAGTTAATGATTCATGATTCAATTCACGATTCATGATTCATGATTCATGATTCATGATTCATGATTCAATTCATGATTCAGTTAATGATTCATGATTCAATTCACGATTCATGATTTATGATTCATGATTCATGATTCATGATTCAATTCCTTATTCATGAATCATGAATTGATTCATGATTCATGATTCGATTCATGATTCATGATACAATATATGATTCATGATTCATAATTTGATTCATGATTCATGATTTATGATTCAAGATTCATGATTCATGATTCAATTCATGATTCATTATTCAATTCATGATTCATGATTCATGATTTGATTCATGATTCATGATTCATGATTCAAGATTCATGATTCATGATTCAATTCATGATTCATGATTCGATTCATGATTCATGATTCATGATTCGATTCATGATTCATGATTCATGATTCGATTCATTATTCATGATTCATGATTTGATTCATGATTCATGATTCATAATTCAAGATTCATGATTCATGATTCGATTCATGATTCAAGATTCAATTCATGATTCATTTAATGTTTCAATTCATGATTCATGATTCAATTCATGATTCATGATTCAATTCATGATTCATGATTCATGATTCATGATTCAATTCATGATTCATGATTCGATTCATGATTCATGATTCAATACATGATTCATTTCATGATTTAATTCATGATTCATGATTCAATTCATGATTCATGATTCATGATTCGATTCATGATACAATTCATGATTCAAGATTCATTTCATGATTCATGATTCGTGATTCAATTCATGATTCAGTTAATGATTCATGATTCAATTCACGATTCATGATTCATGATTCATGATTCATGATTCATGATTCAATTCCTTATTCATGAATCATGATTTGATTCATGATTCATGATTCGATTCATGATTCATGATTCAATTCATGATTTATGATTCATAATTTGATTCATGATTCATGATTTATGATTCAAGATTCATGATTCATGATTCAATTCATGATTCATTATTCAATTCATGATTCATGATTCATGATTTGATTCATGATTCATGATTCATGATTCAAGATTCATGATTCATGATTCAATTCATGATTCATGATTCGATTCATGATTCATGATTCATGATTCGATTCATGATTCATGATTCATGATTCGATTCATTATTCATGATTCATGATTTGATTCATGATTCATGATTCATAATTCAAGATTCATGATTCATGATTCGATTCATGATTCAAGATTCAATTCATGATTCATTTAATGTTTCAATTCATGATTCATGATTCAATTCATGATTCATGATTCAATTCATGATTCATGATTCATGATTCATGATTCAATTCATGATTCATGATTCGATTCATGATTCATGATTCAATTCATGATTCATTTCATGATTTAATTCATGATTCATGATTCAATTCATGATTCATGATTCATGATTCGATTCATGATACAATTCATGATTCAAGATTCATTTCATGATTCATGATTCATGATTCAATTCATGATTCAGTTAATGATTCATGATTCAATTCACGATTCATGATTCATGATTCATGATTCATGATTCATAATTCAATTCCTTATTCATGAATCATGATTTGATTCATGATTCATGATTCGATTCATGATTCATGATTCAATTCATGATTTATGATTCATGATTTGATTCATGATTCATGATTCAAGATTCATTAATCATGATTCAATTCATGATTCATGATTCGATTCATGATTCATGATTCGATTCATGATTCATGATTCAATTCATGATTCATGATTCATGATTCGATTCATGATTCATGATTCAATTCATGAATTATGATTCATGATTTGATTCATGATTCAAGATTCATGATTCATGATTCAATTCATGATTCATGATTCGATTCTTGATTCATGATTCATGATTCGATTCATGATTCATGATTCATGATTCGATTCATGATTCATGATTCATGATTTGATTCATGATTCATGATTCATAATTCAAGATTCATGATTCATGATTCAATTCATGATTCATGATTCGATTCATGATTCATGATTCAATTCATGATTCATTTAATGTTTCAATTCATGATTCATGATTCAATTAATGATTCATGATTCAATTCATGATTGAATTAATTAATTAATTGAATTCATTTCATAATTCATGATTCATGATTCAATTCATGATTCATGATTTATTTCATGATTCATGATTCAATTCATGATTCAATTCATGATTCATGATTTGATTCATGATTCATGATTCAAGATTCATGATTCATGATTCAATTTATGATTCATGATTCGATTCATGATTCATGATTCATGATTCGATTCATGATTCATGATTCAATTCATGATTCATGATTCATGATTTGATTCATGATTCACGATTCATGATTCAAGATTCATGATTCATGATTCAATTCATGATTCATGATTCGATTCATGATTCATGATTCATGATTCGATTCATGATTCATGATTCAAGATTCATGATTTATGATTCAATTCATGATTCATGATTAGATTCTTAATTCATGATTTATGATTCAATTCATGATTCATGATTCAATTCATGATTCAATTCATGATTCATTTCATGATTCATGATTCAATTCATGATTCATGATTCGATTCATGATTCATTTCATGATTCAATTCATGATTCATGATTCAATTCATGATTCATGATTCGATTCATGATTCATGATTCAATTCATGATTCATGATTCATTTCATGATTCATGATTCAATTAATGATTCAGTTCATGATTCATGATTCAATTAATGATTCATAATCCATTTCATGATTAAATTCATGATTAATTTTATGATTCATGATTCAATTTATGATTCATGATTCGATTCATGATTCATGATTCGATTCATGATTCATGATTCGATTCAAGATTCATGATTTAATTCATGATTCATGATTCGATTCATGATTCAGGATTCAATTCATGATTCATGATTCATGATTCAATTCATGATTCATGATTTGATTCATTATTCATGATTCAATTCATGATTCATTTCATGATTCAATTCATGATTCATGATTAATTTCATGATTCATGATTCAATTCATGATTCAGTTCATGATTTATGATTCAATTCACGATTCATGATTCATGATTTGATTCCTTATTCATGATTCGATTCATGATTCATGATTCAATTCATGATTGAATTCATGATTCATGATTCAATTCATGATTCATGATTCATGATTCGATTCATGATTCATGATTCATGATTCAATTCATGATTCATGAGTCATGATTCATGATTAGATTCATGATTTAGTTCATGATTCAAGATTCAATTCATGATTAATGATTTATGATTCAATTCATGATTCATGATTCATTTCATGATTCAATTCATGATTCATTTCATGATTCATGATTAATGATTCAATTCATGATTCAATTCATGATTCATGATTCGATTTATGATTCATGATTCAATTCATGATTCAATTCATGTTCAGTTCATGATTCATGATTCAATTCATGATTCATGATATATGATTCAAATTAAGATTCATGATTCAATTAATGATTCATAATTCATTTCATGATTAAATTCATGATTCATGATTCGATTCATGATTCATGATTCGATTCAAGATTCATGATTTAATTTATGATTCATGATTAAGATTCAATTCATGATTCAATTCATGATTCATGATTCATGATTTATGATTCAATTCATGATTCATGACTAAATTCATGATTCATGATTCGATTCATGATTCAATTCATGATTCATGATTCAATTCATGATTCATGATTCCATTCATGATTCATGATTCATGATTCAATTCATGATTCATGATTCGATTCATGATTCATGATTCGATGTATAAATCATGATTCAATTCCTGATTCATGATTCGTTTCATGATTCATGATTCAATTCATGATTCATGATTTATGATTCAATTCATGATTCATGAATCATGATTTGATTCATGATTCATGATTCGATTCATGATTCATGATTCAATTCATGATTCATGATTTGATTCATGATTCATGATTCAAGATTCATGATTCATGATTCAATTCATGATTCATGATTCGATTCATGATTCATGATTCGATTCATGATTCATGATTCAATTCATGATTCATGATTCATGATTTGATTCATGATTCACGATTCATGATTCAAGATTCATGATTCATGATTCAATTCATGATTCATGATTCGATTCATGATTCATGATTCATGATTTGATTCATGATTCATGATTCAAGATTCATGATTTATGATTCAATTCATGATTCATGATTAGATTCTTAATTCATGATTTATGATTCAATTCATGATTCATGATTCAATTCATGATTCAATTCATGATTCATTTCATGATTCATGATTCAATTCATGATTCATGATTCGATTCATGATTCATTTCATGATTCAATTCATGATTCATGATTCAAATCATAATTCATGATTCGATTCATGATTCATGATTCAATTCATGATTCATGATTCATTTCATGATTCATGATTCATGATTCAATTAATGATTCAGTTCATGATTCATGATTCAATTAATGATTCATAATCCATTTCATGATTAAATTCATGATTAATTTTATGATTCATGATTCAATTTATGATTCATGATTCGATTCATGATTCATGATTCGATTCATGATTCATGATTCGATTCAAGATTCATGATTTAATTCATGATTCATGATTCGATTCATGATTCATGATTCAATTCATGATTCATGATTCAATTCATGATTCATGATTCATGATTCATGATTTGATTCATGATTCATGATTCAATTCATGATTCATTTCATGATTCAATTCATGATTCATGATTAATTTCATGATTCATGATTCAATTCATGATTCAGTTCATGATTTATGATTCAATTCACGATTCATGATTCATGATTCGATTCCCTTATTCATGATTCGATTCATGATTCATGATTCAATCATGATTGAATTCATGATTCATGATTCAATTCATGATTCATGATTCGATTCATGATTCATGATTCATGATTCATGATTCAATTCATGATTCATGAGTCATGATTCATGATTAGATTCATGATTTAGTTCATGATTCAAGATTCAATTCATGATTAATGATTTATGATTCAATTCATGATTCATGATTCATTTCATGATTCAATTCATGATTCATTTCATGATTCATGATTAATGATTCAATTCATGATTCAATTCATGATTCATGATTCGATTCATGATTCATGATTCAATTCATGATTCAATTCATGTTCAGTTCATGATTCATGATTCAATTCATGATTCATGATTTATGATTCAAATTAAGATTCATGATTCATTAATCATGATTCAATAATGATTCATAATACATTTCATGATTAAAGTCATGATTCATGATTCAATTTATGATTCATGATTCATTTTATGATTCATGATTCATGATTCGATTCATGATTCATGATTCGATTCATGATTCAATTCAAGATTCATGATATATGATTCAAATTAAGATTCATGATTCAATTAATGATTCATAATTCATTTCATGATTAAATTCATGATTTATTTTATGATTCATGATTCATGATTCAATTCATGATTCATGATTCGATTCATGATTCATGATTCGATTCAAGATTCATGATTTAATTCATGATTCATGATTCGATTCATTATTCATGATTCAATTCATGATTCATGATTCATGATTCAATTCAAGATTCATGATTCATGATTCATGATTCAATTCATTGATTCATGATTCGATTCATGATTCATGATTCAATTCATGATTCATGATTCAATTCATGATTTATGATTCGATTCATGATTCGATTCATGATACAATTCATGATTCAAGATTCATTTCATGATTCATGATTCATGATTCAATTCATGATTCAGTTAATGATTCATGATTCAATTCACGATTCATGATTCATGATTCATGATTCATGATTCATGATTCAATTCATGATTCAGTTAATGATTCATGATTCAATTCACGATTCATGATTTATGATTCATGATTCATGATTCATGATTCAATTCCTTATTCATGAATCATGAATTGATTCATGATTCATGATTCGATTCATGATTCATGATACAATTCATGATTCATGATTCATAATTTGATTCATGATTCATGATTTATGATTCAAGATTCATGATTCATGATTCAATTCATGATTCATTATTCAATTCATGATTCATGATTCATGATTTGATTCATGATTCATGATTCATGATTCAAGATTCATGATTCATGATTCAATTCATGATTCATGATTCGATTCATGATTCATGATTCATGATTCGATTCATGATTCATGATTCATGATTCGATTCATTATTCATGATTCATGATTTGATTCATGATTCATGATTCATAATTCAAGATTCATGATTCATGATTCGATTCATGATTCAAGATTCAATTCATGATTCATTTAATGTTTCAATTCATGATTCATGATTCAATTCATGATTCATGATTCAATTCATGATTGAATTAATTAATTAATTGAATTCATTTCATAATTCATGATTCATGATTCAATTCATGATTCATGATTCATGATTCATGATTCATGATTCATGATTCATGATTCATGATTCATTCATGATTCATGATTCGATTCATGATTCATGATTCAATTCATGATTCATGATTCAATTCATGATTGAATTAATTAATTAATTGAATTCATTTCATAATTCATGATTCATGATTCAATTCATGATTCATGATTCATGATTCAATTCATGATTCATGATTCATGATTCATGATTCAATTCATGATTCATGATTCGATTCATGATTCATGATTCAATTCATGATTCATTTCATGATTTAAGTCATGATTCATGATTCAATTCATGAATTATGATTCATGATTCGATTCATGATACAATTCATGATTCAAGATTCATTTCATGATTCATGATTCATGATTCAATTCATGATTCAGTTAATGATTCATGATTCAATTCACGATTCATGATTCATGATTCATGATTCATGATTCATGATTCAATTCCTTATTCATGAATCATGATTTGATTCATGATTCATGATTCGATTCATGATTCATGATTTCAATTCATGATTTATGATTCATGATTTGATTCATGATTCATGATTCATGATTCAAGATTCATGAATTCATGATTCAATTCATGATTCATGATTCGATTCATGATTCATGATTCGATTCATGATTCATGATTCAATTCATGATTCATGATTCATGATTCGATTCATGATTCATGATTCAATTCATGATTCATGATTCATGATTTGATTCATGATTCAAGATTCATGATTCATGATTCAATTCATGATTCATGATTCGATTCTTGATTCATGATTCATGATTCGATTCATGATTCATGATTCATGATTCGATTCATGATTCATGATTCATGATTTGATTCATGATTCATGATTCATAATTCAAGATTCATGATTCATGATTCTCAATTCATGATTCATGATTCGATTCATGATTCATGATTCAATTCATGATTCATTTAATGTTTCAATTCATGATTCATGATTCAATTCATGATTCATGATTCAATTCATGATTGAATTAATTAATTAATTGAATTCATTTCATAATTCATGATTCATGATTCAATTCATGATTCATGATTTATTTCATGATTCATGATTCAATTCATGATTCAATTCATGATTCATGATTCGATTCATGATTCATGATTCGATTCAAGATTCATGATTTAATTCATGATTCGATTCATGATTCATGATTTAATTCATGATTCATGATTCATGATTCAATTCATGATTCATGATTCATGAATCATGAATTAAATCATGAATCATGAATCGAATCATGAATTAAACTCATGAATCTTGAATCGAATCATGAATCATGAATCGAATCATGAATCATGAATTGAATCATGAATTGAATCATGAATCATGAAATAAATCATGAATCATGAATTGAATCATGAATCATGAATTATGAAATGAATTCAATTAATTAATTAATTCAATCATGAATTGAATCATGAATCATGAATTGAATCATGAATCATGAATTGAAACATTAAATGAATCATGAATTGAATCATGAATCATGAATCGAATCATGAATCATGAATTGAATCATGAATCATGAATCTTGAATTATGAATCATGAATCATGAATCAAATCATGAATCATGAATCATGAATCGAATCATGAATCATGAATCATGAATCGAATCATGAATCATGAATCCAAGAATCGAATCATGAATCATGAATTGAATCATGAATCATGAATCTTGAATCATGAATCAAATCATGAATCATGAATCATGAATTGAATCATGAATCATGAATCGAATCATGAATCATGAATCATGAATTGAATCATGAATCATGAATCGAATCATGAATCATGAATCGAATCATGAATCATGAATTGAATCATGAATCATGAATCTTGAATCATGAATCATGAATCATGAATCAAATCATGAATCATAAATCATGAATTGAATCATGAATCATGAATCGAATCATGAATCATGAATCAAATCATGATTCATGAATAACGGAATTGAATCATGAATCATGAATCATGACTCATGAATCATGAATCGTGAATTGAATCATGAATCATTAACTGAATCATGAATTGAATCATGAATCATGAATCATGAAATGAATCTTGAATCATGAATTGTATCATGAATCGAATCATGAATCATAATTCATGAATTGAATCATGAACTCATGACTTAAATCATGAAATGAATCATGAATTGAATCATGAATCATGAATCGAATCATGAATCATGAATTGAATCATGAATCATGAATCATGAATCATGAATTGAATCATGAATCATGAATCATGAATTGAATCATGAATCATGAATTATGAAATGAATTCAATTAATTAATTAATTCAATCATGAATTGAATCATGAATCATGAATTGAATCATGAATCATGAATCGAATCATGAATCATGAATTGAATCATGAATCATGAATCATGAATCATGAATTGAATCATGAATCATGAATCATGAATTGAATCATGAATCATGAATTATGAAATGAATTCAATTAATTAATTAATTCAATCATGAATTGAATCATGAATCATGAATTGAATCATGAATCATGAATTGAAACATTAAAATGAATCATGAATTGAATCTTGAATCATGAATCGAATCATGAATCATGAATCTTGAATTATGAATCATGAATCATGAATCAAATCATGAATCATGAATAATGAATCGATCATGCAATCATGAATCATGAATCGAATCATGAATCATGAATCATGAATCGAATCATGAATCATGAATTGAATCATGAATCATGAATCTTGAATCATGAATCATGAATCATGAATCAAATCATGAATCATGAATCATGAATTGAATAATGAATCATGAATTGAATCATGAATCATGAATCTTGAATCATAAATCATGAATCATGAATCAAATTATGAATCATGAATCATGAATTGTATCATGAATCATGAATCGAATCATGAATCATGAATCAATTCATGATTCATGAATAAGGAATTGAATCATGAATCATGAATCATGAATCATAAATCATGAATCGTGAATTGAATCATGAATCATTAACTGAATCATGAATTGAATCATGAATCATGAATCATGAATCATGAATCATGAATCGTGAATTGAATCATGAATCATTAACTGAATCATGAATTGAATCATGAATCATGAATCATGAAATGAATCTTGAATCATGAATTGTATCATGAACTCGAATCATGAATCGAATCATTAAATCATGAATTGAATCATGAATCATGAATTGAATCATGAATCATGAATCGAATCATGAATCATGAATTGAATCATGAATCATGAATCATGAATCTTGAATTGAATCATGAATCATGAATCATGAATTGAATCATGAATAATGAATCGAATCATGAATCATGAATTAAATCATGAATCTTGAATCGAATCATGAATCATGAATCGAATCATGAATCATGAATTGAATCATGAATCATGAATCATAAAATAAATCATGAATTATAATCATGAAATGAATTATGAATCATTAATTGAATCATCGAATCTTAATTTGAATCATATATCATGAATCTTGAATTGAATCATGAATCGAATCATGAATCATGAATCGAATCATGAATCATGAATCATAAAATGAATCATGAATCATAAATTGAATCATGAATCATGACTTTAATCATGAAATGTATTATGAATCATTATTGAATCATGATTAATGAATCATGAATCTTAATTTGAATCATAAATCATGAATCATGAATTGAATCATGAATCATGAACTGAACATGAATTGAATCATGAATTGAATCAATGAATCATGAACTCGAAATCATGAATCATGAATTGAATCATGAATTGAATCATTAATCATGAATCATGAAATGAATCATGAACTTGAATCATGAAATGAATCATGAATCATGAATTGAATCATAAATCATTAATCATGAATTGAATCTTGAATCATGAACTAAATCATGAATCTAATCATGAATCATGACTCATGAATCATGAATTGAATCATGAATCATGAATCATGAATCATGAATCGAATCATGAATCATGAATTGAATCATGAATCATGAATTCAATCATGAATTGAATCATGAATCATGAATCGAATCATGAATAAGGAATCGAATCATGAATCATGAATCGTGAATTGAATCATAAATCATGAAACTGAATCATGAATTGAATCATGAATCATGAAATTAATCATGAATCATGAATTGAATCATGAAATGAATCATGAATTGAATCATGAATCATGAATCAATCATGAATCATGAATCATGAATCATGAATTGAATCATGAATCATGAATGAATCATGAATCATGAATCGAATCATGAATCATGAATTAAATCATGAATCTTGAATCGAATCAAGAATCATGAATCGAATCATGACATCATGACATCGAATCATGAATCAATAAATTGAATCATGAATCATAAATTAATCATGAATTTAATCATGAAATGGATTATGAATCATTAATTGAATCATGAATCATGAACTGAATCATTAATTGAATCATGAATCATGAATCATGAAATGAATCATGATCATGAATTGAATCATGAATCATGAATCGAATCATGAATTATGATTTGAATCATGAATCATGAATTGAATCATGAAATGAATCATGAATCGAATCATGAATCATGAATTGAATCATGAATCATGAAATGAATCATGAATTGAATCATGAATTGAATCATTGAATCATGAATTGAATCATAAATCATGAATTAAGAATCTAATCATGAATCATGAATTGAATCATAAATCATGAATCTTGAATCATGACTCATGAATCAAATCATGAATCATGAATCATGAATCGAATCATGAATCATGAATTGAATCATGAATCATGAATCTTGAATCATGAATCGTGAATCATGAATCAAATCATGAATCATGAATCATGAATTGAATCATGAATCATGAATCGAATCATGAATCATGAATCGAATCATGAATCATGAATTGAATCATGAATCATGAATCTTGAATCATGAATCATGAATCAAATCATGAATCATGAATTGAATCATGAATCATGAATCGAATCATGAATCATGAATCAAATCATGATTCATGAATCATGAATTGAATCATAAATCATGAATCATGAATTGAATCATGAATCACAGAAACGAATCATGAATCAGGAATTGAATCATGATTCTATACATCGAATCATGAATCATGAATCGAATCATGAATCATGAATTGAATCATGAATCATGAATCATGAATGGAATCATGAATCATGAATTGACTCATGAATCATGAATTGAATCATGAATCGAATCATGAATCATGAATTTAGTCATGAATCATGAATTGAATCATAAATCATGAATCATGAATCATGAATTGAATCATGAAATTGAATCTTAATCATGAATCATAAATTAAATCATGAATCTTGAATCGAATCATGAATCATGAATCGAATCATGAATCATGAATTTAATCATGAAATGAATTATGAATCATTAATTGAATCATGAATCTTAATTTGAATCATATATCCATGAATCATGAATTGAATCATGAATCATGAACTGAACATGAATTGAATCATGAATTGAATCATGAATCATAAATCGAATCATGAATCATGAATTGAATCATGAATTGAATCATTAATCATGAATCATGAAATGAATCATGAATTGAATCATGAAATGAATCATGAATCATGAATTGAATCATAAATCATTAATCATGAATTGAATCTTGAATCATGAACTAAATCATGAATCTAATCATGAATCATGACTCATGAATCATGAATTGAATCATGAATCATGAATCATGAATCTCGAATCATGAATCATGAATCATGAATTGAATCATGAATCATGAATTCAATCATGAATTGAATCATGAATCATGAATCGAATCATGAATAAGGAATCAAATCATGAATCATGAATCGTGAATTGAATCATAAATCATGAACTGAATCATGAATTGAATCATGAATCATGAAATTAATCATGAATCATGAATTGAATCATGAAATGAATCATGATTGAATCATGAATAATGAATCAAATAATGAATCAAAAAACAAACAAATCAATGAATGAATCTGAATCATGAATCATGAATTGAATCCTGAATCATGAATCGAATCATGAATCATGAATTAAATCATGAATCTTGAATCGAATCATGAATCATGAATCGAATCATGAATCATGAATCGAATCATGAATCATAAATTGAATCATGAATCATAAAATTAATCATGAATTTAATCATGAAATGGATTATGAATCATTAATTGAATCATGAATCATGAACTGAATCATTAATTGAATCATGAATCATGAAATGAATCATGAATCATGAATTGAATCATGAATCATGAATCGAATCATGAATCATGAATTGAATCATGAATCATGAATTGAATCATGAAATGAATCATGAATCGAATCATGAATCATGAATTGAATCATGAATCATGAAATGAATCATGAATTGAATCATGAATTGAATCATGAATCATGAATTGAATCATAAATCATGAATTAAGAATCTAATCATGAATCATGAATTGAATCATAAATCATGAATCTTGAATCATGAATCATGAATCGAATCATGAATCATGAATCATGAATCGAATCATGAATCATGAATTGAATCATGAATCATGAATCTTGAATCATGAATCGTGAATCATGAATCAAATCATGAATCATGAATCATGAATTGAATCATGAATCATGAATCGAATCATGAATCATGAATCATGAATCGAATCATGAATCATAAATTGAATCATGAATCATGAATCTTGAATCATGAATCATGAATCAAATCATGAATCATGAATTGAATCATGAATTGAATCATGAATCATGAAATAAATCATGAATCATGAATTGAATCATGAATCATGAATTATGAAATGAATTCAATTAATTAATTAATTCAATCATGAATTGAATCATGAATCATTAATTGAATCATGAATCATGAATTGAAACATTAAATGAATCATGAATTGAATCATGAATCATGAATCGAATCATGAATCATGAATTGAATCATGAATCATGAATCTTGAATTATGAATCATGAATCATGAATCAAATCATGAATCATGAATCATGAATCGAATCATGAATCATGAATCATGAATCGAATCATGAATCATGAATCAAGAATCGAATCATGAATCATGAATTGAATCATGAATCATGAATCTTGAATCATGAATCAAATCATGAATCATAATTCATGAATTGAATCATGAATCATGAATCGAATCATGAATCATGAATCATGAATTGAATCATGAATCATGAATCGAATCATGAATCATGAATCGAATCATGAATCATGAATTGAATCATGATTAATGAATCTTGAATCATGAATCATGAATCAAATCATGAATCATAAATCATGAATTGAATCATGAATCATGAATCGAATCATGAATCATGAATCAAATCATGATTCATGAATAAGGAATTGAATTATGAATCATGAATCATGAATCATGAATCATGAATCGTGAATTGAATCATGAATCATTAACTGAATCATGAATTGAATCATGAATCATGAATCATGAAATGAATCTTGAATCATGAATTGTATCATGAATCGAATCATGAATCATGAATCATGAATTGAATCATGAATCATGAATTAAATCATGAAATGAATCATGAATTGAATCATGAATCATGAATCGAATCATGAATCATGAATTGAATCATGAATCATGAATCATGAATCATGAATTGAATCATGAATCATGAATTGAATCATGAATCATGAATTGAAACATTAAATGAATCATGAATTGAATCTTGAATCATGAATCGAATCATGAATCATGAATCTTGAATTATGAATCATGAATCATGAATCAAATCATGAATCATGAATAATGAATCGAATCATGAATCATGAATCATGAATCGAATCATGAATCATGAATCATGAATCGAATCATGAATCATGAATTGAATCATGAATCATGAATCTTGAATCATGAATCATGAATCATGAATCAAATCATGAATCATGAATCATGAATTGAATAATGAATCATGAATTGAATCATGAATCATGAATCTTGAATCATAAATCATGAATCATGAATCAAATTATGAATCATAAATCATGAATTGAATCATGAATCATGAATCGAATCATGAATCATGAATCAAATCATGATTCATGAATAAGGAATTGAATCATGAATCATGAATCATGAATCATGAATCATGAATCGTGAATTGAATCATGAATCATTAACTGAATCATGAATTGAATCACGAATCATGAATCATGAAATGAATCTTGAATCATGAATTGTATCATGAATCGAATCATGAATCATGAATCATGAATTGAATCATGAATCATGAATTAAATCATGAAATGAATCATGTATTGAATCATGAATCATGAATCGAATCATGAATCATGAATTGAATCATGAATCATGAATCATGAATCATGAATTGAATCATGAATCATGAATTGAATCATGAATCATGAATTGAAACATTAAATGAATCATGAATTGAATCTTGAATCATGAATCGAATCATGAATCATGAATCTTGAATTATGAATCATGAATCATGAATCAAATCATGAATCATGAATAATGAATCGAATCATGAATCATGAATCATGAATCGAATCATGAATCATGAATCATGAATCGAATCATGAATCATGAATTGAATCATGAATCATGAATCTTGAATCATGAATCATGAATCATGAATCAAATCATGAATCATGAATCATGAATTGAATAATGAATCATGAATTGAATCATGAATCATGAATCTTGAATCATAAATCATGAATCATGAATCAAATTATGAATCATGAATCATATATTGTATCATGAATCATGAATCGAATCATGAATCATGAATCAATTCATGATTCATGAATAAGGAATTGAATCATGAATCATGAATCATGAATCATAAATCATGAATCGTGAATTGAATCATGAATCATTAACTGAATCATGAATTGAATCATGAATCATGAATCATGAATCAT
Source organism: Mixophyes fleayi (assembly GCF_038048845.1). Lineage (NCBI taxonomy): Eukaryota > Metazoa > Chordata > Amphibia > Anura > Limnodynastidae > Mixophyes > Mixophyes fleayi. The sequence continues at coordinate 46,766 of NW_027448276.1, forward strand.
GAATCATGAATCGTGAATTGAATCATGAATCATTAACTGAATCATGAATTGAATCATGAATCATGAAATGAATCTTGAATCATGAATTGTATCATGAATCGAATCATGAATCGAATCATGAATCATGAATTGAATCATGAATCATGAATTGAATCATGAATCATGATCGAATCATGAATCATGAATTGAATCATGAATCATGAATCATGAATCTTGATTGAATCATGAATCATGAATCTTGAATCGAATCATGAATCATGAATCGAATCATGAATCATGAATTGAATCATGAATCATGAATCATAAAATAAATCATGAATTTAATCATGAAATGAATTATGAATCATTATTGAATCATGAATCTTAATTTTAATCATATATCATGAATCTTGAATTGAATCATGAATCATGAATCATGAATCTTGAATTGAATCATGAATCATGAATCTTGAATCGAATCATGAATCATGAATCGAATCATGAATCATGAATTGAATCATGAATCATGAATCATAAAATAAATCATGAATTTAATCATGAATTGAATCATGAATCATGAATTGAATCATGAATCATGAATTGAAACATTAAATGAATCATGAATTGAATCTTGAATCATGAATCGAATCATGAATCATGAATCTTGAATTATGAATCATGAATCATGAATCAAATCATGAATCATGAATAATGAATCGAATCATGAATCATGAATCATGAATCGAATCATGAATCATGAATCATGATCGAATCATGAATCATGAATTGAATCATGAATCATGAATCTTGAATCATGAATCATGAATCATGAATCAAATCATGAATCATGAATCATGAATTGAATAATGAATCATGAATTGAATCATGAATCATGAATCTTGAATCATAAATCATGAATCATGAATCAAATTATGAATCATAAATCATGAATTGAATCATGAATCATGAATCGAATCATGAATCATGAATCAAATCATGATTCATGAATAAGGAATTGAATCATGAATCATGAATCATGAATCATGAATCAATGAATCGTGAATTGAATCATGAATCATTAACTGAATCATGAATTGAATCATGAATCATGAATCATGAAATGAATCTTGAATCATGAATTGTATCATGAATCGAATCATGAATCATGAATCATGAATTGAATCATGAATCATGAATTAAATCATGAAATGAATCATGTATTGAATCATGAATCATGAATCGAATCATGAATCATGAATTGAATCATGAATCATGAATCATGAATCTGAATTGAATCATGAATCATGAATTGAATCATGAATCATGAATTGAAACATTAAATGAATCATGAATTGAATCTTGAATCATGAATCGAATCATGAATCATGAATCTTGAATTATGAATCATGAATCCATGAATCAAATCATGAATCATGAATAATGAATCGAATCATGAATCATGAATCATGAATCGAATCATGAATCATGAATCATGAATCGAATCATGAATCATGAATTGAATCATGAATCATGAATCTTGAATCATGAATCATGAATCATGAATCAAATCATGAATCATGAATCATGAATTGAATAATGAATCATGAATTGAATCATGAATCATGAATCTTGAATCATAAATCATGAATCATGAATCAAATTATGAATCATGAATCATATATTGTATCATGAATCATGAATCGAATCATGAATCATGAATCAATTCATGATTCATGAATAAGGAATTGAATCATGAATCATGAATCATGAATCATAAATCATGAATCGTGAATTGAATCATGAATCATTAACTGAATCATGAATTGAATCATGAATCATGAATCATGAATCATGAATCATGAATCGTGAATTGAATCATGAATCATTAACTGAATCATGAATTGAATCATGAATCATGAATCATGAAATGAATCTTGAATCATGAATTGTATCATGAATCGAATCATGAATCGAATCATGAATCATGAATTGAATCATGAATCATGAATTGAATCATGAATCATGAATCGAATCATGAATCATGAATTGAATCATGAATCATGAATCATGAATCTTGAATTGAATCATGAATCATGAATCTTGAATCGAATCATGAATCATGAATCGAATCATGAATCATGAATTGAATCATGAATCATGAATCATAAAATAAATCATGAATTTAATCATGAAATGAATTATGAATCATTAATTGAATCATGAATCTTAATTTTAATCATATATCATGAATCTTGAATTGAATCATGAATCGAATCATGAATCATGAATCGAATCATGAATCATGAATCATAAATGAATCATGAATCATAAATTGAATCATGAATCATGAATTTAATCATGAAATGTATTATGAATCATTATTGAATCATGATTAATGAATCATGAATCTTAATTTGAATCATAAATCATGAATCATGAATTGAATCATGAATCATGAACTGAACATGAATTGAATCATGAATTGAATCATGAATCATGAATCGAATCATGAATCATGAATTGAATCATTAAACATGAATCATGAAATGAATCATGAATTGAATCATGAAATGAATCATGAATCATGAATTGAATCATAAATCATTAATCATGAATTGAATCTTGAATCATGAACTAAATCATGAATCTAATCATGAATCATGACTCATGAATTGAATCATGAATCATGAATCATGAATCGAATCATGAATCATGAATTGAATCATGAATCATGAATTCAATCATGAATTGAATCATGAATCATGAATCGAATCATGAATAAGGAATCGAATCATGAATCATGAATCGTGAATTGAATCGTAAATCATGAACTGAATCATGAATTGAATCATGAATCATGAAATTAATCATGAATCATGAATTGAATCATGAAATGAATCATGAATTGAATCATGAATCATGAATCAAATCATGAATCATGAATCATGAATCATGAATTGAATCATGAATCATGAATCATGAATTGAATCATGAATCATGAATCGAATCATGAATCATGAATTAAATCATGAATCTTGAATCGAATCATGAATCATGAATCGAATTATGAATCATGAATCGAATCATGAATCATAAATTGAATCATGAATCATAAAATTAATCATGAATTTAATCATGAATGGATTATGAATCATTAATTGAATCATGAATCATGAACTGAATCATTAATTGAATCATGAATCATGAATCATGAAATGAATCATGAATCATGAATTGAATCATGAATCATGAATCGAATCATGAATCATGAATTGAATCATGAATCATGAATTGAATCATGAAATGAATCATGAATCGAATCATGAATCATGAATTGAATCATGAATCATGAATTGAATCATAAATCATGAATTAAGAATCTAATCATGAATCATGAATTGAATCATAAATCATGAATCTTGAATCATGAATCATGAATCGAATCATGATCATGAATCATGAATCGAATCATGAATCATGAATTGAATCATGAATCATGAATCTTGAATCATGAATCGTGAATCATGAATCAAATCATGATCATGAATCATGAATTGAATCATGAATCATGAATCGAATCATGAATCATGAATCATGAATCGAATCATGAATCATGAATTGAATCATGAATCATGAATCTTGAATCATGAATCATGAATCAAAGCATGAATCATGAATTGAATCATGAATCATGAATCGAATCATGAATCATGAATCAAATCATGATTCATGAATCATGAATTGAATCATAAATCATGAATCATGAATTGAATCATGAATCATGAAACGAATCATGAATCAGGAATTGAATCATGATTTATACATCGAATCATGAATCATGAATCGAATCATGAATCATGAATCATGAATTGAATCATGAATCATGAATCATGAATGGAATCATGAATCATGAATTGAATCATGAATCATGAATTGAATCATGAATCGAATCATGAATCATGAATTTAGTCATGAATCATGAATTGAATCATAAATCATGAATCATGAATCATGAATTGAATCATGAATTGAATCATGAATCATGAATCATAAATTAAATCATGAATCTTGAATCGAATCATGAATCATGAATCGAATCATGAATCATGAATTGAATCATGAATCATGAATCATAAAATGAATCATGAATTTAATCATGAAATGAATTATGAATCATTAATTGAATCATGAATCTTAATTTGAATCATATATCATGAATCATGAATTGAATCATGAATCATGAACTGAACATGAATTGAATCATGAATTGAATCATGAATCATGAATCGAATCATGAATCATGAATTGAATCATGAATTGAAACATTAATCATGAATCATGAAATGAATCATGAATTGAATCATGAAATGAACTCATGAATCATGAATTGAATCATAAATCATTAATCATGAATTGAATCATTAATCATGAATTGAATCTTGAATCATGAACTAAATCATGAATCTAATCATGAATCATGACTCATGAATCATGAATTGAATCATGAATCATGAATCATGAATCGAATCATGAATCATGAATCATGAATTGAATCATGAATCATGAATTCAATCATGAATTGAATCATGAATCATGAATCGAATCATGAATAAGGAATCGAATCATGAATCATGAATCGTGAATTGAATCATAAATCATGAACTGAATCATGAATTGAATCATGAATTATGAAATTAATCATGAATCATGAATTGAATCATGAAATGAATCATGAATTGAATCATGAATAATGAATCAAATCATGAATCATGAATCATGAATCATGAATTGAATCATGAATCATGAATCATGAATTGAATCATGAATCATGAATCGAATCATGAATCATGAATTAAATCATGAATCTTGAATCGAATCATGAATCATGAATCGAATCATGAATCATAAATTGAATCATGAATCATAAATTGAATCATGAATCATAAAATTAATCATGAATTTAATCATGAAATGGATTATGAATCATTAATTGAATCATGAATCATGAACTGAATCATTAATTGAATCATGAATCATGAATCATGAAATGAATCATGAATCATGAACTTGAATCATGAATCATGAATCGAATCATGAATCATGAATTGAATCATGAATCATGAATTGAATCATGAAATGAATCATGAATCGAATCATGAATCATGAATTGAATCATGAATCATGAAATGAATCATGAATTGAATCATGAATCATGAATTAAGAATCTAATCATGAATCATGAATTGAATCATAAATCATGAATCTTGAATCATGAATCATGAATCGAATCATGAATCATGAATCATGAATCGAATCATGAATCATGAATTGAATCATGAATCATGAATCTTGAATCATGAATCGTGAATCATGAATCAAATCATGAATCATGAATCATGAATTGAATCATGAATCATGAATCGAATCATGAATCATGAATCATGAATCAAATCATGAATCATGAATTGAATCATGAATCATGAATCCGAATCATGAATCATGAATCAAATCATGATTCATGAATCATGAATTGAATCATAAATCATGAATCATGAATTGAATCATGAATCATGAAACGAATCATGAATCAGGAATTGAATCATGAATTATACATCGAATCATGAATCATGAATCGAATCATGAATCGAATCATGAATCATGAATTGAATCATGAATCATGAATCATGAATGGAATCATGAATCATGAATTGAATCATGAATCATGAATTGAATCATGAATCGAATCATGAATCATGAATTTAGTCATGAATCATGAATTGAATCATAAATCATGAATCATGAATCATGAATTGAATCATGAATTGAATCATGAATCATGAATCATAAATTAAATCATGAATCTTGAATCGAATCATGAATCATGAATCGAATCATGAATCATGAATTGAATCATGAATCATGAATCATAAAATGAATCATGAATTTAATCATGAAATGAATTATGAATCATTAATTGAATCATGAATCTTAATTTGAATCATATATCATGAATCTTGAATTGAATCATGAATCGAATCATGAATCATGAATCGAATCATGAATCATGAATCATGAAATGAATCATGAATCTTAATTTGAATCATAAATCATGAATCATGAATTGAATCATGAATCATGAACTGAATCATGAATTGAATCATGAATCATGAATCATGAAATGAATCATGAATCATAAATTGAATCATGAATCATGAATCATGAATCGAATCATGAATCATGAATTGAATCATGAATCATGAATTGAATCATTAAATGAATCATGAATTGAATCATGAATCATGAATCGAATCATGAATCATGAATTGAATCATGAATTGAATCATTAATCATGAAGCATGAAATGAATCATGAATTGAATCATGAAATGAATCATGAATCATGAATTGAATCATAAATCATTAATCATGAATTGAATCTTGAATCATGAACTAAATCATGAAACTAATCATGAATCATGACTCATGAATCATGAATTGAATCATGAATCATGAATCATGAATCATGAATCGAATCATGAATCATGAATCATGAATTGAATCATGAATCATGAATTCAATCATAAATTGAATCATGAATCATGAATCGAATCATGAATAAGGAATTGAATAATGAAATCATGAATCATTAATCATGAATCGTGAATTGAATCATAAATCATGAACTGAATCATGAATTGAATCATGAATCATGAAATTAATCATAAATCATGATTGAATCATGAAATGAATCATGAATTGAATCATGAATCATGAATCAAATCATGAATCATGAATCATGAATCATGAATTGAATCATGAATCATGAATCATGAATTGAATCATGAATCATGAATCGAATCATGAATCATGAATTAAATCATGAATCTTGAATCGAATCATGAATCATGAATCGAATCATGAATCATAAATTGAATCATGAATCATAAAATGAATCATGAATTTAATCATGAAATGAATTATGAATCATTAATTGAATCATGAATCATGAACTGAATCATGAATTGAATCATAAAATCATGAATCATGAAATGAATCATGAATCATGAATTGAATCATGAATCATGAATCGAATCATGAATCATGAATTGAATCATGAATCATGAATTTAATCATGAAATGAATCATGAATTGAATCATGAATCATGAATCGAATCATGAATCATGAATTGAATCATGAATCATGAAATGAATCATGAATTGAATCATGAATTGAATCATGAATCATGAATTGAATCATAAATCATGAATTAAGAATCCTAATCATGAATCATGAATTGAATCATGAATCATGAATCATGAATCATGAATCATGAATCGAATCATGAATCATGAATTGAATCATGAATCATGAATTGAATCATGAATCATGAATTGAATCATGAATCATGAATCGAATCATGAATTAAATCATGAATCATGAAATGAATCATGAATTGAATCATTAATTGAATCATGAATCATGAATTGAATCATGAAATGAATCATTAATTGAATCATGAATCATGAATTGAATCATGAATCATGAATTGAATCATGAACCATGAATCATGATTCATGAATTGAATCATGAATCATGAATCGAATCATGAATCATTAATCATGAATTGAATCATGGATTGAATAACGAATCATGAATCGTGAATTAAATCATGAATCATGAATTGAATTATGATTTCATGAATCATGAATCATGAATTGAATCATGAATCATGAATCGAATCATGAATCATGAATTGAATCATGAATTGAATCATGAATCATGAATCATGAAATGAATCATGAATCATGAATTGAATCATGAATCATGAATTATGAAATGAATTCAATTAATTAATTAATTCAATAATGAATTGAATCATGAATCATGAATTGAAACATTAAATGAATCATGAATTGAATCATGAATCATGAATCGAATCATGAATCATGAATCATGAATCATGAATCATGAATCATGAATCAAATCATGAATCATGAATCATGAATTGAATCATGAATCATGAATCGAATCATGAATCATGAATCGAATCATGAATCATGAATCGATTTATGAATCATGAATCATGAATTGAATCATGAATCATGAATTGAATCATGAATCATGAATCGAATCATGAATCATGAATTGAATCATGAATCATGAATCTTGAATCATGAATCGTGAATCAGGAATCAAATCATGAATCATGAATCATGAATTGAATCATGAATCATGAATCGAATCATGAATCATGAATCATGAATCGAATCATGAATCATAATTTGAATCATGAATCATGAATCTTGAATCATGAATCATGAATCATGAATCAAATCATGAATCATGAATTGAATCATGAATCATGAATCAAATCATGAATCATGAATCAAATCATGATTCATGAATCATGAATTGAATCATAAATCATAAATCATGAATCATGAATTGAATCATGAATCATGAAACGAATCATGAATCATGAATTGAATCATGATTTATGAATCGAATCATGAATCATGAATCATGAATGGAATCATGAATCATGAATTGAATCATGAATCATGAATTGAATCATGAATCGAATCATGAATCATGAATTTAGTCATGAATTATGAATTGAATCATAAATCATGAATCATGAATCATGAATTGAATCATGAATTGAATCATGAATCATGAATTGAATCATGAATCATAATTTGAATCATGAATCATGAATTGAATCATGAATCATGAATCGAATCATGAATCATGAATTATGAATCTAATCATGAATCATGAATCATGAATCATGAATCGAATCATGAATTATGAATTGAATCATGAATCATGAATTGAATCATGAATCATGAATTATGAATCTAATCATGAATCATGAATCATGAATCGAATCATGGAACATGAATCATGTATTGAATCATGAATCATGAATTCAATCATGAATTGAATCATGAATCATGAATCGAATCATGAATAAGGAATTGAATCACTGAATCATGAATCATGAATCGAATCATGAATCATGAATCGAATCATGAATCATGAATCGAATCATGAATCATGAATTTAGTCATGAATCATGAATTGAATCATAAATCATGAATCATGAATCATGAATTGAATCATGAATTGAATCATGAATCATGAATTGAATCATGAATCATAATTTGAATCATGAATCATGAATTGAATCATGAATCATGAATCGAATCATGAATCATGAATTATGAATCTAATCATGAATCATGAATCATGAATCATGAATCGAATCATGAATTATGAATTGAATCATGAATCATGAATTGAATCATGAATCATGAATTATGAATCTAATCATGAATCATGAATCATGAATCGAATCATGGAACATGAATCATGTATA
>NW_027448277.1:0-55886 GCF_038048845.1 Mixophyes fleayi
TCTCAGAAAGACTTAGAAAGTTGATAATTGTGGGCAATGTTAGAAATGTCATAAGAAACAAGAATTATGTAAAAGAATTGATGTAAGTCATTGTTTCCAAGAGAAAGGGAGACAGGAGTGTAAAAAAGCGTTGTTTTTGGACGGCAATGAAGAAATGACTATGTTTTGCGATTTCTCCTGCTCAGAAAGACTTAGAAAGTTGATAAGTTTGGGCAATGTTAGAACTGTCATGAGAAACAAGAATTATGTAAAAGAATTGATGTAAGTCATTGTTTCCAAGAGAAAGGGAGACCGGAGTGTAAAAAAGCCTTGTTTTTGGACGGCAATGAAGAAATGACTGTTTTGCGATTTCTCCTGCTCAGAAAGACTTAGAAAGTTGATAATTGTGGGCAATGTTAGAACTGTCATGAGAAACAAGAATTATGTAAAAGAATTGATGTAAGTCATTGTTTCCAAGAGAAAGGGAGACAGGAGTGTAAAAAAGCGTTGTTTTTGGACGCCAATGAAGAAATGACTGTTTTGCGATTTCTCCTGCTCAGAAAGACTTAGAAAGTTGATAATTGTGGGAGATGTTAGAAATGTCATGAGAAACAAGAATTATGTAAAAGAATTGATGTAAGTCATTGTTTCCAAGAGAAAGGGAGACCGGAGTGTAAAAAAGCGTTGTTTTTGGAAGGCAATAAGGAAATGACTGTTTTGCGATTTCTCTTGCTCAGAAAGACTTAGAAAGTTGATAATTGTGGGCAATGTTAGAAATGTCATGAGAAACAAGAATTATGTAAAAGAATTGATGTAAGTCATTGTTTCCAAGAGAAAGGGAGACCGGAGTGTAAAAAAGCGTTGTTTTTGGACGGCAATGAAGAAATGACTATGTTTTGCGATTTCTCCTGCTCAGAAAGACTTAGAAAGTTGATAATTGTGGGCAATGTTAGAAATGTCATAAGAAACAAGAATTATGTAAAAGAATTGATGTAAGTCATTGTTTCCAAGAGAAAGGGAGACAGGAGTGTAAAAAAGCGTTGTTTTTGGACGGCAATGAAGAAATGACTATGTTTTGCGATTTCTCCTGCTCAGAAAGACTTAGAAAGTTGATAATTTTGGGCAATGTTAGAACTGTCATGAGAAACAAGAATTATGTAAAAGAATTGATGTAAGTCATTGTTTCCAAGAGAAAGGGAGACCGGAGTGTAAAAAAGCCTTGTTTTTGGACGGCAATGAAGAAATGACTGTTTTGCGATTTCTCCTGCTCAGAAAGACTTAGAAAGTTGATAATTGTGGGCAATGTTAGAACTGTCATGAGAAACAAGAATTATGTAAAAGAATTGATGTAAGTCATTGTTTCCAAGAGAAAGGGAGACAGGAGTGTAAAAAAGCGTTGTTTTTGGACGCCAATGAAGAAATGACTGTTTTGCGATTTCTCTTGCTCAGAAAGACTTAGAAAGTTGATAATTGTGGGCAATGTTAGAAATGTCATGAGAAACAAGAATTATGTAAAAGAATTGATGTAAGTCATTGTTTCCAGAGAAAGGGAGACCGGAGTGTAAAAAAGCGTTGTTTTTGGACGGCAATGAAGAAATGACTATGTTTTGCGATTTCTCCTGCTCAGAAAGACTTAGAAAGTTGATAATTGTGGGCAATGTTAGAAATGTCATAAGAAACAAGAATTATGTAAAGAATTGATGTAAGTCATTGTTTCCAAGAGAAAGGGAGACAGGAGTGTAAAAAAGCGTTGTTTTTGGACGGCAATGAAGAAATGACTATGTTTTGCGATTTCTCCTGCTCAGAAAGACTTAGAAAGTTGATAATTTTGGGCAATGTTAGAACTGTCATGAGAAACAAGAATTATGTAAAAGAATTGATGTAAGTCATTGTTTCCAAGAGAAAGGGAGACCGGAGTGTAAAAAAGCCTTGTTTTGGACGGCAATGAAGAAATGACTGTTTTGCGATTTCTCCTGCTCAGAAAGACTTAGAAAGTTGATAATTGTGGGCAATGTTAGAACTGTCATGAGAAACAAGAATTATGTAAAAGAATTGATGTAAGTCATTGTTTCCAAGAGAAAGGGAGACAGGAGTGTAAAAAAGCGTTGTTTTTGGACGCCAATGAAGAAATGACTGTTTTGCGATTTCTCCTGCTCAGAAAGACTTAGAAAGTTGATAATTGTGGGCAATGTTAGAAATGTCATGAGAAACAAGAATTATGTAAAAGAATTGATGTAAGTCATTGTTTCCAAGAGAAAGGGAGATCGGAGTGTAAAAAAGCGTTGTTTTTGGACGGCAATGAAGAAATGACTGTTTTGCGATTTCTCTTGCTCAGAAAGACTTAGAAAGTTGATAATTGTGGGCAATGTTAGAAATGTCATGAGAAACAAGAATTATGTAAAAGAATTGATGTAAGTCATTGTTTCCAAGAGAAAGGGAGACCGGAGTGTAAAAAAGCGTTGTTTTTGGACGGCAATGAAGAAATGACTGTTTTGCGATTTCTCTTGCTCAGAAAGACTTAGAAAGTTGATAATTGTGGGCAATGTTAGAAATGTCATGAGAAACAAGAATTATGTAAAAGAATTGATGTAAGTCATTGTTTCCAAGAGAAAGGGAGACCGGAGTGTAAAAAAGCGTTGTTTTTGGACGGCAATGAAGAAATGACTATGTTTTGCGATTTCTCCTGCTCAGAAAGACTTAGAAAGTTGATAATTGTGGGCAATGTAAGAAATGTCATGAGAAACAAGAATTATGTAAAAGAATTGATGTAAGTCATTGTTTCCAAGAGTAAGGGAGACAGGAGTGTAAAAAAGCGTTGTTTTTGGACGGCAATGAAGAAATGACTATGTTTTGCGATTATTCCTGCTCAGAAAGACTTAGAAAGTTGATAATTGTGGGCAATGTTAGAAATGTCATGAGAAACAAGAATTATGTAAAAGAATTGATGTAAGTCATTGTTTCCAAGAGAAAGGGAGACCGGAGTGTAAAAAAGCGTTGTTTTTGGACGGCAATGAAGAAATGACTGTTTTGCGATTTCTCTTGCTCAGAAAGACTTAGAAAGTTGATAATTGTGGGCAATGTTAGAAATGTCATGAGAAACAAGAATTATGTAAAAGAATTGATGTAAGTCATTGTTTCCAAGAGAAAGGGAGACCGGAGTGTAAAATAGCGTTGTTTTTGGACGGCAATGAAGAAATGACTATGTTTTGCGATTTCTCCTGCTCAGAAAGACTTAGAAAGTTGATAATTGTGGGCAATGTAAGAAATGTCATGAGAAACAAGAATTATGTAAAAGAATTGATGTAAGTCATTGTTTCCAAGAGTAAGGGAGACAGGAGTGTAAAAAAGCGTTGTTTTTGGACGCCAATGAAGAAATGACTGTTTTGCGATTTCTCTTGCTCAGAAAGACTTAGAAAGTTGATAATTGTGGGAAATGTTAGAAATGTCATGAGAAACAAGAATTATGTAAAAGAATTGATGTAAGTCATTGTTTCCAAGAGAAAGGGAGACCGGAGTGTAAAAAAGCGTTGTTTTTGGACGGCAATAAGGAAATGACTGTTTTGCGATTTCTCTTGCTCAGAAAGACTTAGAAAGTTGATAATTGTGGGCAATGTTAGAAATGTCATGAGAAACAAGAATTATGTAAAAGAATTGATGTAAGTCATTGTTTCCAAGAGAAAGGGAGACCGGAGTGTAAAAAAGCCTTGTTTTTGGACGGCAATGAAGAAATGACTGTTTTGCGATTTCTCCTGCTCAGAAAGACTTAGAAAGTTGATAATTGTGGGCAATGTTAGAAATGTCATGAGAAACAAGAATTATGTAAAAGAATTGATGTAAGTCATTGTTTCCAAGAGAAAGGGAGACAGGAGTTTAAAAAGCGTTGTTTTTGGACGGCAATGAAGAAATGACTATGTTTTGCGATTTCTCCTGCTCAGAAAGACTTAGAAAGTTGATAATTGTGGGCAATGTAAGAAATGTCATGAGAAACAAGAATTATGTAAAAGAATTGATGTAAGTCATTGTTTCCAAGAGAAAGGGAGACCGGAGTGTAAAAAAGCGTTGTTTTTGGACGGCAATGAAGAAATGACTGTTTTGCGATTTCTCTTGCTCAGAAAGACTTAGAAAGTTGATAATTGTGGGCAATGTTAGAAATGTCATGAGAAACAAGAATTATGTAAAAGAATTGATGTAAGTCATTGTTTCCAAGAGAAAGGGAGACAGGAGTGTAAAAAAGAGTTGTTTTTGGATGGCAATGAAGAAATGACTATGTTTTGCGATTATTCCTGCTCAGAAAGACTTAGAAAGTTGATAATTGTGGGCAATGTTAGAAATGTCATGAGAAACAAGAATTATGTAAAAGAATTGATGTAAGTCATTGTTTCCAAGAGAAAGGGAGACCGGAGTGTAAAAAAGCGTTGTTTTTGGACGGCAATGAAGAAATGACTATGTTTTGCGATTTCTCCTGCTCAGAAAGACTTAGAAAGTTGATAATTGTGGGCAATGTTAGAAATGTCATGAGAAACAAGAATTATGTAAAAAATTGATGTAAGTCATTGTTTCCAAGAGAAAGGGAGACCGGAGTGTAAAAAAGCGTTGTTTTTGGACGGCAATGAAGAAATGACTGTTTTGCGATTTCTCTTGCTCAGAAAGACTTAGAAAGTTGATAATTGTGGGCAATGTTAGAAATGTCATGAGAAACAAGAATTATGTAAAAGAATTGATGTAAGTCATTGTTTCCAAGAGAAAGGGAGACAAGAGTGTAAAAAAGCGTTGTTTTTGGACGGCAATGAAGAAATGACTATGTTTTGCGATTTCTCCTGCTCAGAAAGACTTAGAAAGTTGATAATTGTGGGAAATGTTAGAAATGTCATGAGAAACAAGAATTATGTAAAAGAATTGATGTAAGTCATTGTTTCCAAGAGAAAGGGAGACCGGAGTGTAAAAAAGCGTTGTTTTTGGACGGCAATAAGGAAATGACTGTTTTGCGATTTCTCTTGCTCAGAAAGACTTAGAAAGTTGATAATTGTGGGCAATGTTAGAAATGTCATGAGAAACAAGAATTATGTAAAAGAATTGATGTAAGTCATTGTTTCCAAGAGAAAGGGAGACCGGAGTGTAAAAAAGCCTTGTTTTTGGACGGCAATGAAGAAATGACTGTTTTGCGATTTCTCCTGCTCAGAAAGACTTAGAAAGTTGATAATTGTGGGCAATGTTAGAAATGTCATGAGAAACAAGAATTATGTAAAAGAATTGATGTAAGTCATTGTTTCCAAGAGAAAGGGAGACAGGAGTTTAAAAAAGCGTTGTTTTTGGACGGCAATGAAGAAATGACTATGTTTTGCGATTTCTCCTGCTCAGAAAGACTTAGAAAGATGATAATTGTGGGCAATGTAAGAAATGTCATGAGAAACAAGAATTATGTAAAAGAATTGATGTAAGTCATTGTTTCCAAGAGAAAGGGAGACCGGAGTGTAAAAAAGCGTTGTTTTTGGACGGCAATGAAGAAATGACTGTTTTGCGATTTCTCTTGCTCAGAAAGACTTAGAAAGTTGATAATTGTGGGCAATGTTAGAAATGTCATGAGAAACAAGAATTATGTAAAAGAATTGATGTAAGTCATTGTTTCCAAGAGAAAGGGAGACAGGAGTGTAAAAAAGAGTTGTTTTTGGATGGCAATGAAGAAATGACTATGTTTTGCGATTATTCCTGCTCAGAAAGACTTAGAAAGTTGATAATTGTGGGCAATGTTAGAAATGTCATGAGAAACAAGAATTATGTAAAAGAATTGATGTAAGTCATTGTTTCCAAGAGAAAGGGAGACCGGAGTGTAAAAAAGCGTTGTTTTTGGACGGCAATGAAGAAATGACTATGTTTTGCGATTTCTCCTGCTCAGAAAGACTTAGAAAGTTGATAATTGTGGGCAATGTTAGAAATGTCATGAGAAACAAGAATTATGTAAAAAATTGATGTAAGTCATTGTTTCCAAGAGAAAGGGAGACCGGAGTGTAAAAAAGCGTTGTTTTTGGATGGCAATGAAGAAATGACTGTTTTGCGATTTCTCTTGCTCAGAAAGACTTAGAAAGTTGATAATTGTGGGCAATGTTAGAAATGTCATGAGAAACAAGAATTATGTAAAAGAATTGATGTAAGTCATTGTTTCCAAGAGAAAGGGAGACAGGAGTGTAAAAAAGCGTTGTTTTTGGACGGCAATGAAGAAATGACTGTTTTGCGATTTCTCCTGCTCAGAAAGACTTAGAAAGTTGATAATTGTGGGCAATGTAAGAAATGTCATGAGAAACAAGAATTATGTAAAAGAATTGATGTAAGTCATTGTTTCCAAGAGTAAGGGAGACAGGAGTGTAAAAAAGCGTTGTTTTTGGACGCCAATGAAGAAATGACTGTTTTGCGATTTCTCTTGCTCAGAAAGACTTAGAAAGTTGATAATTGTGGGAAATGTTAGAAATGTCATGAGAAACAAGAATTATGTAAAAGAATTGATGTAAGTCATTGTTTCCAAGAGAAAGGGAGACCGGAGTGTAAAAAAGCGTTGTTTTTGGACGGCAATGAAGAAATGACTATGTTTTGCGATTTCTCCTGCTCAGAAAGACTTAGAAAGTTGATAATTGTGGGCAATGTAAGAAATGTCATGAGAAACAAGAATTATGTAAAAGAATTGATGTAAGTCATTGTTTCCAAGAGAAAGGGAGACCGGAGTGTAAAAAAGCGTTGTTTTTGGACGGCAAAGAAGAAATGACTGTTTTGCGATTTCTCTTGCTCAGAAAGACTTAGAAAGTTGATAATTGTGGCCAATGTTATAAATGTCATGAGAAACAAGAATTATGTAAAAGAATTGATGTAAGTCATTGTTTCCAAGAGAAAGGGAGACAAGAGTGTAAAAAAGCGTTGTTTTTGGACGGCAATGAAGAAATGACTATGTTTTGCGATTTCTCCTGCTCAGAAAGACTTAGAAAGTTGATAATTGTGGGCAATGTAAGAAATGTCATGAGAAACAAGAATTATGTAAAAGAATTGATGTAAGTCATTGTTTCCAAGAGAAAGGGAGACCGGAGTGTAAAAAAGCCTTGTTTTTGGACGGCAATGAAGAATTGACTGTTTTGCGATTTCTCTTGCTCAGAAAGACTTAGAAAGTTGATAATTGTGGGCAATGTTAGAAATGTCATGAGAAACAAGAATTATGTAAAAGAATTGATGTAAGTCATTGTTTCCAAGAGAAAGGGAGACCGGAGTGTAAAAAAGCGTTGTTTTTGGACGGCAATGAAGAAATGACTGTTTTGCGATTTCTCTTGCTCAGAAAGACTTAGAAATTTGATAATTGTGGGCAATGTTAGAAATGTCATGAGAAACAAGAATTATGTAAAAGAATTGATGTAAGTCATTGTTTCCAAGAGAAAGGGAGACCGGAGTGTAAAAAAGCGTTGTTTTTGGACGGCAATGAAGAAATGACTATGTTTTGCGATTTCTCCTGCTCAGAAAGACTTAGAAAGTTGATAATTGTGGGCAATGAAAGAAATGTCATGAGAAACAAGAATTATGTAAAAGAATTGATGTAAGTCATTGTTTCCAAGAGTAAGGGAGACAGAAGTGTAAAAAAGCGTTGTTTTTGGACGCCAATGAAGAAATGACTGTTTTGCGATTTCTCTTGCTCAGAAAGACTTAGAAAGTTGATAATTGTGGGCAATGTTAGAAATGTCATGAGAAACAAGAATTATGTAAAAGAATTGATGTAAGTCATTGTTTCCAAGAGAAAGGGAGACAGGAGTGTAAAAAAGCGTTGTTTTTTGGACGGTAATGAAGAAATGACTATGTTTTGCGATTTCTCCTGCTCAGAAAGACTTAGAAAGTTGATAATTGTGGGAGATGTTAGAAATGTCATGAGAAACAAGAATTATGTAAAAGAATTGATGTAAGTCATTGTTTCCAAGAGAAAGGGAGACCGGAGTGTAAAAAAGCGTTGTTTTTGGAAGGCAATAAGGAAATGACTGTTTTGCGATTTCTCTTGCTCAGAAAGACTTAGAAAGTTGATAATTGTGGGCAATGTTAGAAATGTCATGAGAAACAAGAATTATGTAAAAGAATTGATGTAAGTCATTGTTTCCAAGAGAAAGGGAGACCGGAGTGTAAAAAAGCGTTGTTTTTGGACGGCAATGAAGAAATTGACTATGTTTTGCGATTTCTCCTGCTCAGAAAGACTTAGAAAGTTGATAATTGTGGGCAATGTTAGAAATGTCATAAGAAACAAGAATTATGTAAAAGAATTGATGTAAGTCATTGTTTCCAAGAGAAAGGGAGACAGGAGTGTAAAAAAGCGTTGTTTTTGGACGGCAATGAAGAAATGACTATGTTTTGCGATTTCTCCTGCTCAGAAAGACTTAGAAAGTTGATAATTTTGGGCAATGTTAGAACTGTCATGAGAAACAAGAATTATGTAAAAGAATTGATGTAAGTCATTGTTTCCAAGAGAAAGGGAGACCGGAGTGTAAAAAAGCCTTGTTTTTGGACGGCAATGAAGAAATGACTGTTTTGCGATTTCTCCTGCTCAGAAAGACTTAGAAAGTTGATAATTGTGGGCAATGTTAGAACTGTCATGAGAAACAAGAATTATGTAAAAGAATTGATGTAAGTCATTGTTTCCAAGAGAAAGGGAGACAGGAGTGTAAAAAAGCGTTGTTTTTGGACGCCAATGAAGAAATGACTGTTTTGCGATTTCTCCTGCTCAGAAAGACTTAGAAAGTTGATAATTGTGGGAGATGTTAGAAATGTCATGAGAAACAAGAATTATGTAAAAGAATTGATGTAAGTCATTGTTTCCAAGAGAAAGGGAGACCGGAGTGTAAAAAAGCGTTGTTTTTGGAAGGCAATAAGGAAATGACTGTTTTGCGATTTCTCTTGCTCAGAAAGACTTAGAAAGTTGATAATTGTGGGCAATGTTAGAAATGTCATGAGAAACAAGAATTATGTAAAAGAATTGATGTAAGTCATTGTTTCCAAGAGAAAGGGAGACCGGAGTGTAAAAAAGCGTTGTTTTTGGACGGCAATGAAGAAATGACTATGTTTTGCGATTTCTCCTGCTCAGAAAGACTTAGAAAGTTGATAATTGTGGGCAATGTTAGAAATGTCATAAGAAACAAGAATTATGTAAAAGAATTGATGTAAGTCATTGTTTACAAGAGAAAGGGAGACAGGAGTGTAAAAAAGCGTTGTTTTTGGACGGCAATGAAGAAATGACTATGTTTTGCGATTTCTCCTGCTCAGAAAGACTTAGAAAGTTGATAATTTTGGGCAATGTTAGAACTGTCATGAGAAACAAGAATTATGTAAAAGAATTGATGTAAGTCATTGTTTCCAAGAGAAAGGGAGACCGGAGTGTAAAAAAGCCTTGTTTTTGGACGGCAATGAAGAAATGACTGTTTTGCGATTTCTCCTGCTCAGAAAGACTTAGAAAGTTGATAATTGTGGGCAATGTTAGAACTGTCATGAGAAACAAGAATTATGTAAAAGAATTGATGTAAGTCATTGTTTCCAAGAGAAAGGGAGACAGGAGTGTAAAAAAGCGTTGTTTTTGGACGCCAATGAAGAAATGACTGTTTTGCGATTTCTCTTGCTCAGAAAGACTTAGAAAGTTGATAATTGTGGGCAATGTTAGAAATGTCATGAGAAACAAGAATTATGTAAAAGAATTGATGTAAGTCATTGTTTCCAAGAGAAAGGGAGACCGGAGTGTAAAAAAGCGTTGTTTTTGGACGGCAATGAAGAAATGACTATGTTTTGCGATTTCTCCTGCTCAGAAAGACTTAGAAAGTTGATAATTGTGGGCAATGTTAGAAATGTCATAAGAAACAAAAATTATGTAAAAGAATTGATGTAAGTCATTGTTTCCAAGAGAAAGGGAGACAGGAGTGTAAAAAAGCGTTGTTTTTGGACGGCAATGAAGAAATGACTATGTTTTGCGATTTCTCCTGCTCAGAAAGACTTAGAAAGTTGATAATTTTGGGCAATGTTAGAACTGTCATGAGAAACAAGAATTATGTAAAAGAATTGATGTAAGTCATTGTTTCCAAGAGAAAGGGAGACCGGAGTGTAAAAAAGCCTTGTTTTTGGACGGCAATGAAGAAATGACTGTTTTGCGATTTCTCTTGCTCAGAAAGACTTAGAAAGTTGATAATTGTGGGCAATGTAAGAAATGTCATGAGAAACAAGAATTATGTAAAAGAATTGATGTAAGTCATTGTTTCCAAGAGAAAGGGAGACCGGAGTGTAAAAAAGCGTTGTTTTTGGACGGCAAAGAAGAAATGACTGTTTTGCGATTTCTCTTGCTCAGAAAGACTCAGAAAGTTGATAATTGTGGCCAATGTTATAAATGTCATGAGAAACAAGAATTATGTAAAAGAATTGATGTAAGTCATTGTTTCCAAGAGAAAGGGAGACAAGAGTGTAAAAAAGCGTTGTTTTTGGACGGCAATGAAGAAATGACTATGTTTTGCGATTTCTCCTGCTCAGAAAGACTTAGAAAGTTGATAATTGTGGGCAATGTAAGAAATGTCATGAGAAACAAGAATTATGTAAAAGAATTGATGTAAGTCATTGTTTCCAAGAGAAAGGGAGACCGGAGTGTAAAAAAGCCTTGTTTTTGGACGGCAATGAAGAATTGACTGTTTTGCGATTTCTCTTGCTCAGAAAGACTTAGAAAGTTGATAATTGTGGGCAATGTTAGAAATGTCATGAGAAACAAGAATTATGTAAAAGAATTGATGTAAGTCATTGTTTCCAAGAGAAAGGGAGACAGGAGTGTAAAAAAGCGTTGTTTTTGGACGGCAATGAAGAAATGACTATGTTTTGCGATTATTCCTGCTCAGAAAGACTTAGAAAGTTGATAATTGTGGGCAATGTTAGAAATGTCATGAGAAACAAGAATTATGTAAAGAATTGATGTAAGTCATTGTTTCCAAGAGAAAGGGAGACCGGAGTGTAAAAAAGCGTTGTTTTTGGACGGCAATGAAGAAATGACTGTTTTGCGATTTCTCTTGCTCAGAAAGACTTAGAAATTTGATAATTGTGGGCAATGTTAGAAATGTCATGAGAAACAAGAATTATGTAAAAGAATTGATGTAAGTCATTGTTTCCAAGAGAAAGGGAGACCGGAGTGTAAAAAAGCGTTGTTTTTGGACGGCAATGAAGAAATGACTATGTTTTGCGATTTCTCCTGCTCAGAAAGACTTAGAAAGTTGATAATTGTGGGCAATGAAAGAAATGTCATGAGAAACAAGAATTATGTAAAAGAATTGATGTAAGTCATTGTTTCCAAGAGTAAGGGAGACAGAAGTGTAAAAAAGCGTTGTTTTTGGACGCCAATGAAGAAATGACTGTTTTGCGATTTCTCTTGCTCAGAAAGACTTAGAAAGTTGATAATTGTGGGCAATGTTAGAAATGTCATGAGAAACAAGAATTATGTAAAAGAATTGATGTAAGTCATTGTTTCCAAGAGAAAGGGAGACAGGAGTGTAAAAAAGCGTTGTTTTTGGACGGTAATGAAGAAATGACTATGTTTTGCGATTTCTCCTGCTCAGAAAGACTTAGAAAGTTGATAATTGTGGGAGATGTTAGAAATGTCATGAGAAACAAGAATTATGTAAAAGAATTGATGTAAGTCATTGTTTCCAAGAGAAAGGAAGACCGGAGTGTAAAAAAGCGTTGTTTTTGGAAGGCAATAAGGAAATGACTTTTTTGCGATTTCTCTTGCTCAGAAAGACTTAGAAAGTTGATAATTGTGGGCAATGTTAGAAATGTCATGAGAAACAAGAATTATGTAAAAGAATTGATGTAAGTCATTGTTTCCAAGAGAAAGGGAGACCGGAGTGTAAAAAAGCGTTGTTTTTGGACGGCAATGAAGAAATGACTATGTTTTGCGATTTCTCCTGCTCAGAAAGACTTAGAAAGTTGATAATTGTGGGCAATGTTAGAAATGTCATAAGAAACAAGAATTATGTAAAAGAATTGATGTAAGTCATTGTTTCCAAGAGAAAGGGAGACAGGAGTGTAAAAAAGCGTTGTTTTTGGACGGCAATGAAGAAATGACTATGTTTTGCGATTTCTCCTGCTCAGAAAGACTTAGAAAGTTGATAATTTTGGGCAATGTTAGAACTGTCATGAGAAACAAGAATTATGTAAAAGAATTGATGTAAGTCATTGTTTCCAAGAGAAAGGGAGACCGGAGTGTAAAAAAGCCTTGTTTTTGGACGGCAATGAAGAAATGACTGTTTTGCGATTTCTCCTGCTCAGAAAGACTTAGAAAGTTGATAATTGTGGGCAATGTTAGAACTGTCATGAGAAACAAGAATTATGTAAAAGAATTGATGTAAGTCATTGTTTCCAAGAGAAAGGGAGACAGGAGTGTAAAAAAGCGTTGTTTTTGGACGCCAATGAAGAAATGACTGTTTTGCGATTTCTCCTGCTCAGAAAGACTTAGAAAGTTGATAATTGTGGGAGATGTTAGAAATGTCATGAGAAACAAGAATTATGTAAAAGAATTGATGTAAGTCATTGTTTCCAAGAGAAAGGGAGACCGGAGTGTAAAAAAGCGTTGTTTTTGGAAGGCAATAAGGAAATGACTGTTTTGCGATTTATCTTGCTCAGAAAGACTTAGAAAGTTGATAATTGTGGGCAATGTTAGAAATGTCATGAGAAACAAGAATTATGTAAAAGAATTGATGTAAGTCATTGTTTCCAAGAGAAAGGGAGACCGGAGTGTAAAAAAGCGTTGTTTTTGGACGGCAATGAAGAAATGACTATGTTTTGCGATTTCTCCTGCTCAGAAAGACTTAGAAAGTTGATAATTGTGGGCAATGTTAGAAATGTCATAAGAAACAAGAATTATGTAAAAGAATTGATGTAAGTCATTGTTTCCAAGAGAAAGGGAGACAGGAGTGTAAAAAAGCGTTGTTTTTGGACGGCAATGAAGAAATGACTATGTTTTGCGATTTCTCCTGCTCAGAAAGACTTAGAAAGTTGATAATTTTGGGCAATGTTAGAACTGTCATGAGAAACAAGAATTATGTAAAAGAATTGATGTAAGTCATTGTTTCCAAGAGAAAGAGAGACCGGAGTGTAAAAAATCCTTGTTTTTGGACGGCAATGAAGAAATGACTGTTTTGCGATTTCTCCTGCTCAGAAAGACTTAGAAAGTTGATAATTGTGGGCAATGTTAGAACTGTCATGAGAAACAAGAATTATGTAAAAGAATTGATGTAAGTCATTGTTTCCAAGAGAAAGGGAGACAGGAGTGTAAAAAAGCGTTGTTTTTGGACGCCAATGAAGAAATGACTGTTTTGCGATTTCTCTTGCTCAGAAAGACTTTGAAAGTTGATAATTGTGGGCAATGTTAGAAATGTCATGAGAAACAAGAATTATGTAAAAGAATTGATGTAAGTCATTGTTTCCAAGAGAAAGGGAGACCGGAGTGTAAAAAAGCGTTGTTTTTGGACGGCAATGAAGAAATGACTATGTTTTGCGATTTCTCCTGCTCAGAAAGACTTAGAAAGTTGATAATTGTGGGCAATGTTAGAAATGTCATAAGAAACAAGAATTATGTAAAAGAATTGATGTAAGTCATTGTTTCCAAGAGAAAGGGAGACAGGAGTGTAAAAAAGCGTTGTTTTTGGACGGCAATGAAGAAATGACTATGTTTTGCGATTTCTCCTGCTCAGAAAGACTTAGAAAGTTGATAATTTTGGGCAATGTTAGAACTGTCATGAGAAACAAGAATTATGTAAAAGAATTGATGTAAGTCATTGTTTCCAAGAGAAAGGGAGACCGGAGTGTAAAAAAGCCTTGTTTTTGGACGGCAATGAAGAAATGACTGTTTTGCGATTTCTCCTGCTCAGAAAGACTTAGAAAGTTGATAATTGTGGGCAATGTTAGAAATGTCATGAGAAACAAGAATTATGTAAAAGAATTGATGTAAGTCATTGTTTCCAAGAGAAAGGGAGATCGGAGTGTAAAAAAGCGTTGTTTTTGGACGGCAATGAAGAAATGACTGTTTTGCGATTTCTCTTGCTCAGAAAGACTTAGAAAGTTGATAATTGTGGGCAATGTTAGAAATGTCATGAGAAACAAGAATTATGTAAAAGAATTGATGTAAGTCATTGTTTCCAAGAGAAAGGGAGACCGGAGTGTAAAAAAGCGTTGTTTTTGGACGGCAATGAAGAAATGACTATGTTTTGCGATTTCTCCTGCTCAGAAAGACTTAGAAAGTTGATAATTGTGGGCAATGTTAGAAATGTCATGAGAAACAAGAATTATGTAAAAGAATTGATGTAAGTCATTGTTTCCAAGAGAAAGGGAGACCGGAGTGTAAAAAAGCGTTGTTTTTGGACGGCAATGAAGAAATGACTGTTTTGCGATTTCTCCTGCTCAGAAAGACTTAGAAAGTTGATAATTGTGGGCAATGTTAGAAATGTCATGAGAAACAAGAATTATGTAAAAGAATTGATGTAAGTCATTGTTTCCAAGAGAAAGGGAGACAGGAGTGTAAAAAAGCGTTGTTTTTGAACGGCAATGAAGAAATGACTGTTTTGCGATTTCTCCTGCTCAGAAAGACTTAGAAAGTTGATAATTGTGGGCAATGTTAGAAATGTCATGAGAAACAAGAATTATGTAAAAGAATTGATGTAAGTCATTGTTTCCAAGAGAAAGGGAGACCGGAGTGTAAAAAAGCGTTGTTTTTGGACGGCAATGAAGAAATGACTATGTTTTGCGATTTCTCCTGCTCAGAAAGACTTAGAAAGTTGATAATTGTGGGAAATGTTAGAAATGTCATGAGAAACAAGAATTATGTAAAAGAATTGATGTAAGTCATTGTTTCCAAGAGAAAGGGAGACCGGAGTGTAAAAAAGCGTTGTTTTTGGACGGCAATGAAGAAATGACTATGTTTTGCGATTTCTCCTGCTCAGAAAGACTTAGAAAGTTGATAATTGTGGGCAATGTTAGAAATGTCATGAGAAACAAGAATTATGTAAAAGAATTGATGTAAGTCATTGTTTCCAAGAGAAAGGGAGACAGGAGTGTAAAAAAGCGTTGTTTTTGGACGGCAATGAAGAAATGACTATGTTTTGCGATTTCTCCTGCTCAGAAAGACTTAGAAAGTTGATAATTGTGGGCAATGTTAGAACTGTCATGAGAAACAAGAATTATGTAAAAGAATTGATGTAAGTCATTGTTTCCAAGAGAAAGGGAGACCGGAGTGTAAAAAAGCCTTGTTTTTGGACGGCAATGAAGAAATGACTGTTTTGCGATTTCTCCTGCTCAGAAAGACTTAGAAAGTTGATAATTGTGGGCAATGTTAGAACTGTCATGAGAAACAAGAATTATGTAAAAGAATTGATGTAAGTCATTGTTTCCAAGAGAAAGGGAGACAGGAGGGTAAAAAAGCGTTGTTTTTGGACGCCAATGAAGAAATGACTGTTTTGCGATTTCTCCTGCTCAGAAATACTTAGAAAGTTGATAATTGTGGGCAATGTTAGAAATGTCATGAGAAACAAGAATTATGTAAAAGAATTGATGTAAGTCATTGTTTCCAAGAGAAAGGGAGATCGGAGTGTAAAAAAGCGTTGTTTTTGGACGGCAATGAAGAAATGACTGTTTTGCGATTTCTCTTGCTCAGAAAGACTTAGAAAGTTGATAATTGTGGGCAATGTTAGAAATGTCATGAGAAACAAGAATTATGTAAAAGAATTGATGTAAGTCATTGTTTCCAAGAGAAAGGGAGACCGGAGTGTAAAAAAGCGTTGTTTTTGGACGGCAATGAAGAAATGACTATGTTTTGCGATTTCTCCTGCTCAGAAAGACTTAGAAAGTTGATAATTGTGGGCAATGTTAGAACTGTCATGAGAAACAAGAATTATGTAAAAGAATTGATGTAAGTCATTGTTTCCAAGAGAAAGGGAGACCGGAGTGTAAAAAAGCCTTGTTTTTGGACGGCAATGAAGAAATGACTGTTTTGCGATTTCTCCTGCTCAGAAAGACTTAGAAAGTTGATAATTGTGGGCAATGTTAGAACTGTCATGAGAAACAAGAATTATGTAAAAGAATTGATGTAAGTCATTGTTTCCAAGAGAAAGGGAGACAGGAGTGTAAAAAAGCGTTGTTTTTGGACGGCAATGAAGAAATGACTATGTTTTGCGATTTCTCCTGCTCAGAAAGACTTAGAAAGTTGATAATTGTGGGCAATGTTAGAAATGTCATGAGAAACAAGAATTATGTAAAAGAATTGATGTAAGTCATTGTTTCCAAGAGAAAGGGAGACAGGAGTGTAAAAAAGCGTTGTTTTTGGACGGCAATGAAGAAATGACTATGTTTTGCGATTTCTCCTGCTCAGAAAGACTTAGAAAGTTGATAATTGTGGGCAATGTTAGAACTGTCATGAGAAACAAGAATTATGTAAAAGAATTGATGTAAGTCATTGTTTCCAAGAGAAAGGGAGACCGGAGTGTAAAAAAGCCTTGTTTTTGGACGGCAATGAAGAAATGACTGTTTTGCGATTTCTCCTGCTCAGAAAGACTTAGAAAGTTGATAATTGTGGGCAATGTTAGAACTGTCATGAGAAACAAGAATTATGTAAAAGAATTGATGTAAGTCATTGTTTCCAAGAGAAAGGGAGACAGGAGTGTAAAAAAGCGTTGTTTTTGGACGCCAATGAAGAAATGACTGTTTTGCGATTTCTCCTGCTCAGAAATACTTAGAAAGTTGATAATTGTGGGCAATGTTAGAAATGTCATGAGAAACAAGAATTATGTAAAAGAATTGATGTAAGTCATTGTTTCCAAGAGAAAGGGAGATCGGAGTGTAAAAAAGCGTTGTTTTTGGACGGCAATGAAGAAATGACTGTTTTGCGATTTCTCTTGCTCAGAAAGACTTAGAAAGTTGATAATTGTGGGCAATGTTAGAAATGTCATGAGAAACAAGAATTATGTAAAAGAATTGATGTAAGTCATTGTTTCCAAGAGAAAGGGAGACCGGAGTGTAAAAAAGCGTTGTTTTTGGACGGCAATGAAGAAATGACTATGTTTTGCGATTTCTCCTGCTCAGAAAGACTTAGAAAGTTGATAATTGTGGGCAATGTTAGAACTGTCATGAGAAACAAGAATTATGTAAAAGAATTGATGTAAGTCATTGTTTCCAAGAGAAAGGGAGACCGGAGTGTAAAAAAGCCTTGTTTTTGGACGGCAATGAAGAAATGACTGTTTTGCGATTTCTCCTGCTCAGAAAGACTTAGAAAGTTGATAATTGTGGGCAATGTTAGAACTGTCATGAGAAACAAGAATTATGTAAAAGAATTGATGTAAGTCATTGTTTCCAAGAGAAAGGGAGACAGGAGTGTAAAAAAGCGTTGTTTTTGGACGGCAATGAAGAAATGACTATGTTTTGCGATTTCTCCTGCTCAGAAAGACTTAGAAAGTTGATAATTGTGGGCAATGTTAGAAATGTCATGAGAAACAAGAATTATGTAAAAGAATTGATGTAAGTCATTGTTTCCAAGAGAAAGGGAGACAGGAGTGTAAAAAAGCGTTGTTTTTGGACGGCAATGAAGAAATGACTATGTTTTGCGATTTCTCCTGCTCAGAAAGACTTAGAAAGTTGATAATTGTGGGCAATGTAAGAAATGTCATGAGAAACAAAAATTATGTAAAAGAATTGATGTAAGTCATTGTTTCCAAGAGTAAGGGAGACAGGAGTGTAAAAAAGCGTTGTTTTTGGACGGCAATGAAGAAATGACTATGTTTTGCGATTATTCCTGCTCAGAAAGACTTAGAAAGTTGATAATTGTGGGCAATGTTAGAAATGTCATGAGAAACAAGAATTATGTAAAAGAATTGATGTAAGTCATTGTTTCCAAGAGAAAGGGAGACCGGAGTGTAAAAAAGCGTTGTTTTTGGACGGCAAAGAAGAAATGACTGTTTTGCGATTTCTCTTGCTCAGAAAGACTTAGAAAGTTGATAATTGTGGCCAATGTTATAAATGTCATGAGAAACAAGAATTATGTAAAATAATTGATGTAAGTCATTGTTTCCAAGAGAAAGGGAGACAAGAGTGTAAAAAAGCGTTGTTTTTGGACGGCAATGAAGAAATGACTATGTTTTGCGATTTCTCCTGCTCAGAAAGACTTAGAAAGTTGATAATTGTGGGCAATGTAAGAAATGTCATGAGAAACAAGAATTATGTAAAAGAATTGATGTAAGTCATGGTTTCCAAGAGAAAGGGAGACCGGAGTGTAAAAAAGCGTTGTTTTTGGACGGCAATGAAGAATTGACTGTTTTGCGATTTCTCTTGCTCAGAAAGACTTAGAAAGTTGATAATTGTGGGCAATGTTAGAAATGTCATGAGAAACAAGAATTATGTAAAAGAATTGATGTAAGTCATTGTTTCCAAGAGAAAGGGAGACAGGAGTGTAAAAAAGCGTTGTTTTTGGACGGCAATGAAGAAATGATTATGTTTTGCGATTATTCCTGCTCAGAAAGACTTAGAAAGTTGATAATTGTGGGCAATGTTAGAAATGTCATGAGAAACAAGAATTATGTAAAAGAATTGATGTAAGTCATTGTTTCCAAGAGAAAGGGAGACCGGAGTGTAAAAAAGCGTTGTTTTTGGACGGCAATGAAGAAATGACTGTTTTGCGATTTCTCTTGCTCAGAAAGACTTAGAAATTTGATAATTGTGGGCAATGTTAGAAATGTCATGAGAAACAAGAATTATGTAAAAGAATTGATGTAAGTCATTGTTTCCAAGAGAAAGGGAGACCGGAGTGTAAAAAAGCGTTGTTTTTGGACGGCAATGAAGAAATGACTATGTTTTGCGATTTCTCCTGCTCAGAAAGACTTAGAAAGTTGATAATTGTGGGCAATGAAAGAAATGTCATGAGAAACAAGAATTATGTAAAAGAATTGATGTAAGTCATTGTTTCCAAGAGTAAGGGAGACAGAAGTGTAAAAAAGCGTTGTTTTTGGACGCCAATGAAGAAATGACTGTTTTGCGATTTCTCTTGCTCAGAAAGACTTAGAAAGTTGATAATTGTGGGCAATGTTAGAAATGTCATGAGAAACAAGAATTATGTAAAAGAATTGATGTAAGTCATTGTTTCCAAGAGAAAGGGAGACAGGAGTGTAAAAAAGCGTTGTTTTTGGACGGTAATGAAGAAATGACTATGTTTTGCGATTTCTCCTGCTCAGAAAGACTTAGAAAGTTGATAATTGTGGGAGATGTTAGAAATGTCATGAGAAACAAGAATTATGTAAAAGAATTGATGTAAGTCATTGTTTCCAAGAGAAAGGGAGACCGGAGTGTAAAAAAGCGTTGTTTTTGGAAGGCAATAAGGAAATGACTGTTTTGCGATTTCTCTTGCTCAGAAAGACTTAGAAAGTTGATAATTGTGGGCAATGTTAGAAATGTCATGAGAAACAAGAATTATGTAAAAGAATTGATGTAAGTCATTGTTTCCAAGAGAAAGGGAGACCGAAGTGTAAAAAGCGTTGTTTTTGGACGGCAATGAAGAAATGACTATGTTTTGCGATTTCTCCTGCTCAGAAAGACTTAGAAAGTTGATAATTGTGGGCAATGTTAGAAATGTCATAAGAAACAAGAATTATGTAAAAGAATTGATGTAAGTCATTGTTTCCAAGAGAAAGGGAGACAGGAGTGTAAAAAAGCGTTGTTTTTGGACGGCAATGAAGAAATGACTATGTTTTGCGATTTCTCCTGCTCAGAAAGACTTAGAAAGTTGATAATTTTGGGCAATGTTAGAACTGTCATGAGAAACAAGAATTATGTAAAAGAATTGATGTAAGTCATTGTTTCCAAGAGAAAGGGAGACCGGAGTGTAAAAAAGCCTTGTTTTTGGACGGCAATGAAGAAATGACTGTTTTGCGATTTCTCCTGCTCAGAAAGACTTAGAAAGTTGATAATTGTGGGCAATGTTAGAACTGTCATGAGAAACAAGAATTATGTAAAAGAATTGATGTAAGTCATTGTTTCCAAGAGAAAGGGAGACAGGAGTGTAAAAAAGCGTTGTTTTTGGACGCCAATGAAGAAATTACTGTTTTGCGATT
Organism: Mixophyes fleayi; assembly: GCF_038048845.1. Taxonomy (NCBI): domain Eukaryota; kingdom Metazoa; phylum Chordata; class Amphibia; order Anura; family Limnodynastidae; genus Mixophyes; species Mixophyes fleayi. Next base: position 20,094 of record NW_027448277.1, read on the forward strand.
TCTCCTGCTCAGAAAGACTTAGAAAGTTGATAATTGTGGGAGATGTTAGAAATGTCATGAGAAACAAGAATTATGTAAAAGAATTGATGTAAGTCATTGTTTCCAAGAGAAAGGGAGACCGGAGTGTAAAAAAGCGTTGTTTTTGGAAGGCAATAAGGAAATGACTGTTTTGCGATTTCTCTTGCTCAGAAAGACTTAGAAAGTTGATAATTGTGGGCAATGTTAGAAATGTCATGAGAAACAAGAATTATGTAAAAGAATTGATGTAAGTCATTGTTTCCAAGAGAAAGGGAGACCGGAGTGTAAAAAAGCGTTGTTTTTGGACGGCAATGAAGAAATGACTATGTTTTGCGATTTCTCCTGCTCAGAAAGACTTAGAAAGTTGATAATTGTGGGCAATGTTAGAAATGTCATAAGAAACAAGAATTATGTAAAAGAATTGATGTAAGTCATTGTTTCCAAGAGAAAGGGAGACAGGAGTGTAAAAAAGCGTTGTTTTTGGACGGCAATGAAGAAATGACTATGTTTTGCGATTTCTCCTGCTCAGAAAGACTTAGAAAGTTGATAATTTTGGGCAATGTTAGAACTGTCATGAGAAACAAGAATTATGTAAAAGAATTGATGTAAGTCATTGTTTCCAAGAGAAAGGGAGACCGGAGTGTAAAAAAGCCTTGTTTTTGGACGGCAATGAAGAAATGACTGTTTTGCGATTTCTCCTGCTCAGAAAGACTTAGAAAGTTGATAATTGTGGGCAATGTTAGAACTGTCATGAGAAACAAGAATTATGTAAAAGAATTGATGTAAGTCATTGTTTCCAAGAGAAAGGGAGACAGGAGTGTAAAAAAGCGTTGTTTTTGGACGCCAATGAAGAAATGACTGTTTTGCGATTTCTCTTGCTCAGAAAGACTTAGAAAGTTGATAATTGTGGGCAATGTTAGAAATGTCATGAGAAACAAGAATTATGTAAAAGAATTGATGTAAGTCATTGTTTCCAAGAGAAAGGGAGACAGGAGTGTAAAAAAGCGTTGTTTTTGGACGGCAATGAAGAAATGACTATGTTTTGCGATTTCTCCTGCTCAGAAAGACTTAGAAAGTTGATAATTTTGGGCAATGTTAGAACTGTCATGAGAAACAAGAATTATGTAAAAGAATTGATGTAAGTCATTGTTTCCAAGAGAAAGGGAGACAAGAGTGTAAAAAAGCGTTGTTTTTGGACGGCAATGAAGAAATGACTATGTTTTGCGATTTCTCCTGCTCAGAAAGACTTAGAAAGTTGATAATTGTGGGCAATGTAAGAAATGTCATGAGAAACAAGAATTATGTAAAAGAATTGATGTAAGTCATTGTTTCCAAGAGAAAGGGAGACCGGAGTGTAAAAAAGCGTTGTTTTTGGACGGCAATGAAGAATTGACTGTTTTGTGATTTCTCTTGCTCAGAAAGACTTAGAAAGTTGATAATTGTGGGCAATGTTAGAAATGTCATGAGAAACAAGAATTATGTAAAAGAATTGATGTAAGTCATTGTTTCCAAGAGAAAGGGAGACAGGAGTGTAAAAAAGCGTTGTTTTTGGACGGCAATGAAGAAATGACTATGTTTTGCGATTATTCCTGCTCAGAAAGACTTAGAAAGTTGATAATTGTGGGCAATGTTAGAAATGTCATGAGAAACAAGAATTATGTAAAAGAATTGATGTAAGTCATTGTTTCCAAGAGAAAGGGAGACCGGAGTGTAAAAAAGCGTTGTTTTTGGACGGCAATGAAGAAATGACTGTTTTGCGATTTCTCTTGCTCAGAAAGACTTAGAAATTTGATAATTGTGGGCAATGTTAGAAATGTCATGAGAAACAAGAATTATGTAAAAGAATTGATGTAAGTCATTGTTTCCAAGAGAAAGGGAGACCGGAGTGTAAAAAAGCGTTGTTTTTGGACGGCAATGAAGAAATGACTATGTTTTGCGATTTCTCCTGCTCAGAAAGACTTAGAAAGTTGATAATTGTGGGCAATGAAAGAAATGTCATGAGAAACAAGAATTATGTAAAAGAATTGATGTAAGTCATTGTTTCCAAGAGTAAGGGAGACAGAAGTGTAAAAAAGCGTTGTTTTTGGACGCCAATGAAGAAATGACTGTTTTGCGATTTCTCTTGCTCAGAAAGACTTAGAAAGTTGATAATTGTGGGCAATGTTAGAAATGTCATGAGAAACAAGAATTATGTAAAAGAATTGATGTAAGTCATTGTTTCCAAGAGAAAGGGAGACCGAAGTGTAAAAAAGCGTTGTTTTTGGACGGCAATGAAGAAATGACTATGTTTTGCGATTTCTCCTGCTCAGAAAGACTTAGAAAGTTGATAATTGTGGGCAATGTTAGAAATGTCATAAGAAACAAGAATTATGTAAAAGAATTGATGTAAGTCATTGTTTCCAAGAGAAAGGGAGACAGGAGTGTAAAAAAGCGTTGTTTTTGGACGGCAATGAAGAAATGACTATGTTTTGCGATTTCTCCTGCTCAGAAAGACTTAGAAAGTTGATAATTTTGGGCAATGTTAGAACTGTCATGAGAAACAAGAATTATGTAAAAGAATTGATGTAAGTCATTGTTTCCAAGAGAAAGGGAGACCGGAGTGTAAAAAAGCCTTGTTTTTGGACGGCAATGAAGAAATGACTGTTTTGCGATTTCTCCTGCTCAGAAAGACTTAGAAAGTTGATAATTGTGGGCAATGTTAGAACTGTCATGAGAAACAAGAATTATGTAAAAGAATTGATGTAAGTCATTGTTTCCAAGAGAAAGGGAGACAGGAGTGTAAAAAAGCGTTGTTTTTGGACGCCAATGAAGAAATGACTGTTTTGCGATTTCTCCTGCTCAGAAAGACTTAGAAAGTTGATAATTGTGGGAGATGTTAGAAATGTCATGAGAAACAAGAATTATGTAAAAGAATTGATGTAAGTCATTGTTTCCAAGAGAAAGGGAGACCGGAGTGTAAAAAAGCGTTGTTTTTGGACGGCAATGAAGAAATGACTATGTTTTGCGATTTCTCCTGCTCAGAAAGACTTAGAAAGTTGATAATTGTGGGCAATGTTAGAAATGTCATAAGAAACAAGAATTATGTAAAAGAATTGATGTAAGTCATTGTTTCCAAGAGAAAGGGAGACAGGAGTGTAAAAAAGCGTTGTTTTTGGACGGCAATGAAGAAATGACTATGTTTTGCGATTTCTCCTGCTCAGAAAGACTTAGAAAGTTGATAATTTTGGGCAATGTTAGAACTGTCATGAGAAACAAGAATTATGTAAAAGAATTGATGTAAGTCATTGTTTCCAAGAGAAAGGGAGACCGGAGTGTAAAAAAGCCTTGTTTTTGGACGGCAATGAAGAAATGACTGTTTTGCGATTTCTCCTGCTCAGAAAGACTTAGAAAGTTGATAATTGTGGGCAATGTTAGAACTGTCATGAGAAACAAGAATTATGTAAAAGAATTGATGTAAGTCATTGTTTCCAAGAGAAAGGGAGACAGGAGTGTAAAAAAGCGTTGTTTTTGGACGCCAATGAAGAAATGACTGTTTTGCGATTTCTCTTGCTCAGAAAGACTTAGAAAGTTGATAATTGTGGGCAATGTTAGAAATGTCATGAGAAACAAGAATTATGTAAAAGAATTGATGTAAGTCATTGTTTCCAAGAGAAAGGGAGACCGGAGTGTAAAAAAGCGTTGTTTTTGGACGGCAATGAAGAAATGACTATGTTTTGCGATTTCTCCTGCTCAGAAAGACTTAGAAAGTTGATAATTGTGGGCAATGTTAAAAATGTCATAAGAAACAAGAATTATGTAAAAGAATTGATGTAAGTCATTGTTTCCAAGAGAAAGGGAGACAGGAGTGTAAAAAAGCGTTGTTTTTGGACGGCAATGAAGAAATGACTATGTTTTGCGATTTCTCCTGCTCAGAAAGACTTAGAAAGTTGATAATTTTGGGCAATGTTAGAACTGTCATGAGAAACAAGAATTATGTAAAAGAATTGATGTAAGTCATTGTTTCCAAGAGAAAGGGAGACCGGAGTGTAAAAAAGCCTTGTTTTTGGACGGCAATGAAGAAATGACTGTTTTGCGATTTCTCCTGCTCAGAAAGACTTAGAAAGTTTATAATTGTGGGCAATGTTAGAACTGTCATGAGAAACAAGAATTATGTAAAAGAATTGATGTAAGTCATTGTTTCCAAGAGAAAGGGAGACAGGAGTGTAAAAAAGCGTTGTTTTTGGACGCCAATGAAGAAATGACTGTTTTGCAATTTCTCCTGCTCAGAAAGACTTAGAAAGTTGATAATTGTGGGCAATGTTAGAAATGTCATAAGAAACAAGAATTATGTAAAAGAATTGATGTAAGTCATTGTTTCCAAGAGAAAGGGAGACAGGAGTGTAAAAAAGCGTTGTTTTTGGACGGCAATGAAGAAATGACTATGTTTTGCGATTTCTCCTGCTCAGAAAGACTTAGAAAGTTGATAATTTTGGGCAATGTTAGAACTGTCATGAGAAACAAGAATTATGTAAAAGAATTGATGTAAGTCATTGTTTCCAAGAGAAAGGGAGACCGGAGTGTAAAAAAGCGTTGTTTTTGGACGGCAATGAAGAAATGACTGTTTTGCGATTTCTCCTGCTCAGAAAGACTTAGAAAGTTGATAATTGTGGGCAATGTTAGAACTGTCATGAGAAACAAGAATTATGTAAAAGAATTGATGTAAGTCATTGTTTCCAAGAGAAAGGGAGACAGGAGTGTAAAAAAGCGTTGTTTTTGGACGCCAATGAAGAAATGACTGTTTTGCGATTTCTCCTGCTCAGAAAGACTTAGAAAGTTGATAATTGTGGGAGATGTTAGGAATGTCATGAGAAACAAGAATTATGTAAAAGAATTGATGTAAGTCATTGTTTCCAAGAGAAAGGGAGACCGGAGTGTAAAAAAGCGTTGTTTTTGGAAGGCAATAAGGAAATTACTGTTTTGCGATTTCTCTTGCTCAGAAAGACTTAGAAAGTTGATAATTGTGGGCAATGTTAGAAATGTCATGAGAAACAAGAATTATGTAAAAGAATTGATGTAAGTCATTGTTTCCAAGAGAAAGGGAGACCGGAGTGTAAAAAAGCGTTGTTTTTGGACGGCAATGAAGAAATGACTATGTTTTGCGATTTCTCCTGCTCAGAAAGACTTAGAAAGTTGATAATTGTGGGCAATGTTAGAAATGTCATAAGAAACAAGAATTATGTAAAAGAATTGATGTAAGTCATTGTTTCCAAGAGAAAGGGAGACAGGAGTGTAAAAAAGCGTTGTTTTTGGACGGCAATGAAGAAATGACTATGTTTTGCGATTTCTCCTGCTCAGAAAGACTTAGAAAGTTGATAATTTTGGGCAATGTTAGAACTGTCATGAGAAACAAGAATTATGTAAAAGAATTGATGTAAGTCATTGTTTCCAAGAGAAAGGGAGACCGGAGTGTAAAAAAGCCTTGTTTTTGGACGGCAATGAAGAAATGACTGTTTTGCGATTTCTCCTGCTCAGAAAGACTTAGAAAGTTGATAATTGTGGGCAATGTTAGAACTGTCATGAGAAACAAGAATTATGTAAAAGAATTGATGTAAGTCATTGTTTCCAAGAGAAAGGGAGACAGGAGTGTAAAAAAGCGTTGTTTTTGGACGCCAATGAAGAAATGACTGTTTTGCGATTTCTCTTGCTCAGAAAGACTTAGAAAGTTGATAATTGTGGGCAATGTTAGAAATGTCATGAGAAACAAGAATTATGTAAAAGAATTGATGTAAGTCATTGTTTCCAAGAGAAAGGGAGACCGGAGTGTAAAAAAGCGTTGTTTTTGGACGGCAATGAAGAAATGACTATGTTTTGCGATTTCTCCTGCTCAGAAAGACTTAGAAAGTTGATAATTGTGGGCAATGTTAAAAATGTCATAAGAAACAAGAATTATGTAAAAGAATTGATGTAAGTCATTGTTTCCAAGAGAAAGGGAGACAGGAGTGTAAAAAAGCGTTGTTTTTGGACGGCAATGAAGAAATGACTATGTTTTGCGATTTCTCCTGCTCAGAAAGACTTAGAAAGTTGATAATTTTGGGCAATGTTAGAACTGTCATGAGAAACAAGAATTATGTAAAAGAATTGATGTAAGTCATTGTTTCCAAGAGAAAGGGAGACCGGAGTGTAAAAAAGCCTTGTTTTTGGACGGCAATGAAGAAATGACTGTTTTGCGATTTCTCCTGCTCAGAAAGACTTAGAAAGTTGATAATTGTGGGCAATGTTAGAACTGTCATGAGAAACAAGAATTATGTAAAAGAATTGATGTAAGTCATTGTTTCCAAGAGAAAGGGAGACAGGAGTGTAAAAAAGCGTTGTTTTTGGACGCCAATGAAGAAATGACTGTTTTGCGATTTCTCCTGCTCAGAAAGACTTAGAAAGTTGATAATTGTGGGCAATGTTTGAAATGTCATGAGAAACAAGAATTATGTAAAAGAATTGATGTAAGTCATTGTTTCCAAGAGAAAGGGAGATCGGAGTGTAAAAAAGCGTTGTTTTTGGACGGCAATGAAGAAATGACTGTTTTGCGATTTCTCTTGCTCAGAAAGACTTAGAAAGTTGATAATTGTGGGCAATGTTAGAAATGTCATGAGAAACAAGAATTATGTAAAAGAATTGATGTAAGTCATTGTTTCCAAGAGAAAGGGAGACCGGAGTGTAAAAAAGCGTTGTTTTTGGACGGCAATGAAGAAATGACTATGTTTTGCGATTTCTCCTGCTCAGAAAGACTTAGAAAGTTGATAATTGTGGGCAATGTTAGAAATGTCATGAGAAACAAGAATTATGTAAAAGAATTGATGTAAGTCATTGTTTCCAAGAGAAAGGGAGACCGGAGTGTAAAAAAGCGTTGTTTTTGGACGGCAATGAAGAAATGACTGTTTTGCGATTTCTCCTGCTCAGAAAGACTTAGAAAGTTGATAATTGTGGGAGATGTTAGGAATGTCATGAGAAACAAGAATTATGTAAAAGAATTGATGTAAGTCATTGTTTCCAAGAGAAAGGGAGACCGGAGTGTAAAAAAGCGTTGTTTTTGGAAGGCAATAAGGAAATTACTGTTTTGCGATTTCTCTTGCTCAGAAAGACTTAGAAAGTTGATAATTGTGGGCAATGTTAGAAATGTCATGAGAAACAAGAATTATGTAAAAGAATTGATGTAAGTCATTGTTTCCAAGAGAAAGGGAGACCGGAGTGTAAAAAAGCGTTGTTTTTGGACGGCAATGAAGAAATGACTATGTTTTGCGATTTCTCCTGCTCAGAAAGACTTAGAAAGTTGATAATTGTGGGCAATGTTAGAAATGTCATAAGAAACAAGAATTATGTAAAAGAATTGATGTAAGTCATTGTTTCCAAGAGAAAGGGAGACAGGAGTGTAAAAAAGCGTTGTTTTTGGACGGCAATGAAGAAATGACTATGTTTTGCGATTTCTCCTGCTCAGAAAGACTTAGAAAGTTGATAATTTTGGGCAATGTTAGAACTGTCATGAGAAACAAGAATTATGTAAAAGAATTGATGTAAGTCATTGTTTCCAAGAGAAAGGGAGACAGGAGTGTAAAAAAGCCTTGTTTTTGGACGGCAATGAAGAAATGACTGTTTTGCGATTTCTCTTGCTCAGAAAGACTTAGAAAGTTGATAATTGTGGGCAATGTTAGAAATGTCATGAGAAACAAGAATTATGTAAAAGAATTGATGTAAGTCATTGTTTCCAAGAGAAAGGGAGACCGGAGTGTAAAAAAGCGTTGTTTTTGGACGGCAATGAAGAAATGACTATGTTTTGCGATTTCTCCTGCTCAGAAAGACTTAGAAAGTTGATAATTGTGGGCAATGTTAAAAATGTCATAAGAAACAAGAATTATGTAAAAGAATTGATGTAAGTCATTGTTTCCAAGAGAAAGGGAGACAGGAGTGTAAAAAAGCGTTGTTTTTGGACGGCAATGAAGAAATGACTATGTTTTGCGATTTCTCCTGCTCAGAAAGACTTAGAAAGTTGATAATTTTGGGCAATGTTAGAACTGTCATGAGAAACAAGAATTATGTAAAAGAATTGATGTAAGTCATTGTTTCCAAGAGAAAGGGAGACCGGAGTGTAAAAAAGCCTTGTTTTTGGACGGCAATGAAGAAATGACTGTTTTGCGATTTCTCCTGCTCAGAAAGACTTAGAAAGTTGATAATTGTGGGCAATGTTAGAACTGTCATGAGAAACAAGAATTATGTAAAAGAATTGATGTAAGTCATTGTTTCCAAGAGAAAGGGAGACAGGAGTGTAAAAAAGCGTTGTTTTTGGACGCCAATGAAGAAATGACTGTTTTGCGATTTCTCCTGCTCAGAAAGACTTAGAAAGTTGATAATTGTGGGCAATGTTTGAAATGTCATGAGAAACAAGAATTATGTAAAAGAATTGATGTAAGTCATTGTTTCCAAGAGAAAGGGAGATCGGAGTGTAAAAAAGCGTTGTTTTTGGACGGCAATGAAGAAATGACTGTTTTGCGATTTGTCTTGCTCAGAAAGACTTAGAAAGTTGATAATTGTGGGCAATGTTAGAAATGTCATGAGAAACAAGAATTATGTAAAAGAATTGATGTAAGTCATTGTTTCCAAGAGAAAGGGAGACCGGAGTGTAAAAAAGCGTTGTTTTTGGACGGCAATGAAGAAATGACTATGTTTTGCGATTTCTCCTGCTCAGAAAGACTTAGAAAGTTGATAATTGTGGGCAATGTTAGAAATGTCATGAGAAACAAGAATTATGTAAAAGAATTGATGTAAGTCATTGTTTCCAAGAGAAAGGGAGACCGGAGTGTAAAAAAGCGTTGTTTTTGGACGGCAATGAAGAAATGACTGTTTTGCGATTTCTCCTGCTCAGAAAGACTTAGAAAGTTGATAATTGTGGGCAATGTTAGAAATGTCATGAGAAACAAGAATTATGTAAAAGAATTGATGTAAGTCATTGTTTCCAAGAGAAAGGGAGACAGGAGTGTAAAAAAGCGTTGTTTTTGAACGGCAATGAAGAAATGACTGTTTTGCGATTTCTCCTGCTCAGAAAGACTTAGAAAGTTGATAATTGTGGGCAATGTTAGAAATGTCATGAGAAACAAGAATTATGTAAAAGAATTGATGTAAGTCATTGTTTCCAAGAGAAAGGGAGACCGGAGTGTAAAAAAGCGTTGTTTTTGGACGGCAATGAAGAAATGACTATGTTTTGCGATTTCTCCTGCTCAGAAAGACTTAGAAAGTTGATAATTGTGGGAAATGTTAGAAATGTCATGAGAAACAAGAATTATGTAAAAGAATTGATGTAAGTCATTGTTTCCAAGAGAAAGGGAGACCGGAGTGTAAAAAAGCGTTGTTTTTGGACGGCAATGAAGAAATGACTGTTTTGCGATTTCTCCTGCTCAGAAAGACTTAGAAAGTTGATAATTGTGGGCAATGTTAGAAATGTCATGAGAAACAAGAATTATGTAAAAGAATTGATGTAAGTCATTGTTTCCAAGAGAAAGGGAGACCGGACTGTAAAAAAGCGTTGTTTTTGGACGGCAATGAAGAAATGACTATGTTTTGCAATTTCTCCTGCTCAGAAAGACTTAGAAAGTTGATAATTGTGGGCAATGTTAGAAATGTCATGAGAAACAAGAATTATGTAAAAAAATTGATGTAAGTCATTGTTTCCAAGAGAAAGGGAGACCGGAGTGTAAAAAAGCGTTGTTTTTGGACGGCAATGAAGAAATGACTATTTTGCGATTTCTCTTGCTCAGAAAGACTTAGAAAGTTGATAATTGTGGGCAATGTTAGAAATGTCATGAGAAACAAGAATTATGTAAAAGAATTGATGTAAGTCATTGTTTCCAAGAGAAAGGGAGACAGGATTGTAAAAAAGCGTTGTTTTTGGACGGCAATGAAGAAATGACTATGTTTTGCGATTTCTCCTGCTCAGAAAGACTTAGAAAGTTGATAATTGTGGGCAATGTTAGAAATGTCATGAGAAACAAGAATTATGTAAAAGAATTGATGTAAGTCATTGTTTCCAAGAGAAAGGGAGACAGGAGTGTAAAAAAAGCATTGTTTTTGGATGGCAATGAAGAAATGACTATGTTTTGCGATTTCTCCTGCTCAGAAAGACTTAGAAAGTTGATAATTGTGGGAAATGTTAGAAATGTCATGAGAAACAAGAATTATGTAAAAGAATTGATGTAAGTCATTGTTTCCAAGAGAAAGGGAGACCGGAGTGTAAAAAAGCGTTGTTTTTGGACGGCAATGAAGAAATGACTGTTTTGCGATTTCTCTTGCTCAGAAAGACTTAGAAAGTTGATAATTGTGGGCAATGTTAGAAATGTCATGAGAAACAAGAATTATGTAAAAGAATTGATGTAAGTCATTGTTTCCAAGAGAAAGGGAGACCGGAGTGTAAAAAAGCGTTGTTTTTGGACGGCAATGAAGAAATGACTATGTTTTGCGATTTCTCCTGCTCAGAAAGACTTAGAAAGTTGATAATTGTGGGCAATGTTAGAAATGTCATGAGAAACAAGAATTATGTAAAAGAATTGATGTAAGTCATTGTTTCCAAGAGAAAGGGAGACCGGAGTGTAAAAAAGCGTTGTTTTTGGACGGCAATGAAGAAATGACTATGTTTTGCGATTTCTCCTGCTCAGAAAGACTTAGAAAGTTGATAATTGTGGGCAATGTTAGAAATGTCATGAGAAACAAGAATTATGTAAAAGAATTGATGTAAGTCATTGTTTCCAAGAGAAAGGGAGACAGGAGTGTAAAAAAGCGTTGTTTTTGGACGGCAATGAAGAAATGACTATGTTTTGCGATTTCTCCTGCTCAGAAATACTTAGAAAGTTGATAATTGTGGGCAATGTTAGAAATGTCATGAGAAACAAGAATTATGTAAAAGAATTGATGTAAGTCATTGTTTCCAAGAGAAAGGGAGATCGGAGTGTAAAAAAGCGTTGTTTTTGGACGGCAATGAAGAAATGACTGTTTTGCGATTTCTCTTGCTCAGAAAGACTTAGAAAGTTGATAATTGTGGGCAATGTTAGAAATGTCATGAGAAACAAGAATTATGTAAAAGAATTGATGTAAGTCATTGTTTCCAAGAGAAAGGGAGACCGGAGTGTAAAAAAGCGTTGTTTTTGGACGGCAATGAAGAAATGACTATGTTTTGCGATTTCTCCTGCTCAGAAAGACTTAGAAAGTTGATAATTGTTGGCAATGTTAGAACTGTCATGAGAAACAAGAATTATGTAAAAGAATTGATGTAAGTCATTGTTTCCAAGAGAAAGGGAGACCGGAGTGTAAAAAAGCCTTGTTTTTGGACGGCAATGAAGAAATGACTGTTTTGCGATTTCTCCTGCTCAGAAAGACTTAGAAAGTTGATAATTGTGGGCAATGTTAGAACTGTCATGAGAAACAAGAATTATGTAAAAGAATTGATGTAAGTCATTGTTTCCAAGAGAAAGGGAGACAGGAGTGTAAAAAAGCGTTGTTTTTGGACGGCAATGAAGAAATGACTATGTTTTGCGATTTCTCCTGCTCAGAAAGACTTAGAAATTTGATAATTGTGGGCAATGTTAGAAATGTCATGAGAAACAAGAATTATGTAAAAGAATTGATGTAAGTCATTGTTTCCAAGAGAAAGGGAGAGCGGAGTGTAAAAAAGTGTTGTTTTTGGACGGCAATGAAGAAATGACTGTTTTGCGATTTCTCTTGCTCAGAAAGACTTAGAAAGTTGATAATTGTGGGCAATGTTAGAAATGTCATGAGAAACAAGAATTATGTAAAAGAACTGATGCAAGTCATTGTTTCCAAGAGAAAGGGAGACAGGAGTGTAAAAAAGCGTTGTTTTTGGACGGCAATGAAGAAATGACTGTTTTGCGATTTCTCTTGCTCAGAAAGACTTAGAAAGTTGATAAATGTGGGCAATGTTAGAAATGTCATGAGAAACAAGAATTATGTAAAAGAACTGATGTAAGTCATTGTTTCCAAGAGAAAGGGAGACCGGAGTGTAAAAAAGCGTTGTTTTTGGACGGCAATGAAGAAATGACTATGTTTTGCGATTTCTCCTGCTCAGAAAGACTTAGAAAGTTGATAATTGTGGGCAATGTTAGAAATGTCATGAGAAACAAGAATTATGTAAAAAAATTGATGTAAGTCATTGTTCCCAAGAGAAAGGGAGACCGGAGTGTAAAAAAGCGTTGTTTTTGGACGCCAATGAAGAAATGACTGTTTTGCGATTTCTCTTGCTCAGAAAGACTTAGAAAGTTGATAATTGTGGGCAATGTTAGAAATGTCATGAGAAACAAGAATTATGTAAAAGAATTGATGTAAGTCATTGTTTCCAAGAGAAAGGGAGACAGGAGTGTAAAAAAGCGTTGTTTTTGGACGGCAATGAAGAAATGACTATGTTTTGCGATTTCTCCTGCTCAGAAAGACTTAGAAAGTTGATAATTGTGGGCAATGTTAGAAATGTCATGAGAAACAAGAATTATGTAAAAAAATTGATGTAAGTCATTGTTTCCAAGAGAAAGGGAGACCGGAGTGTAAAAAAGCGTTGTTTTTGGACGCCAATGAAGAAATGACTGTTTTGCGATTTCTCTTGCTCAGAAAGACTTAGAAAGTTGATAATTGTGGGCAATGTTAGAAATGTCATGAGAAACAAGAATTATGTAAAAGAATTGATGTAAGTCATTGTTTCCAAGAGAAAGGGAGACAGGAGTGTAAAAAAGCGTTGTTTTTGGACGGCAATGAAGAAATGACTATGTTTTGCGATTTCTCCTGCTCAGAAAGACTTAGAAAGTTGATAATTGTGGGCAATGTTAGAAATGTCATGAGAAACAAGAATTATGTAAAAAAATTGATGTAAGTCATTGTTTCCAAGAGAAAGGGAGACCGGAGTGTAAAAAAGCGTTGTTTTTGGACGCCAATGAAGAAATGACTGTTTTGCGATTTCTCTTGCTCAGAAAGACTTAGAAAGTTGATAATTGTGGGCAATGTTAGAAATGTCATGAGAAACAAGAATTATGTAAAAGAATTGATGTAAGTCATTGTTTCCAAGAGAAAGGGAGACAGGAGTATAAAAAAGCGTTGTTTTTGGACGGCAATGAAGAAATGACTATGTTTTGCGATTTCTCCTGCTCAGAAAGACTTAGAAAGTTGATAATTGTGGGAAATGTTAGAAATGTCATGAGAAACAAGAATTATGTAAAAGAATTGATGTAAGTCATTGTTTCCAAGAGAAAGGGAGACAGGAGTGTAAAAAAGCGTTGTTTTTGGACGGCAATGAAGAAATGACTATGTTTTGCGATTTCTCCTGCTCAGAAAGACTTAGAAAGTTGATAATTGTGGGAAATGTTAGAAATGTCATGAGAAACAAGAATTATGTAAAAGAATTGATGTAAGTCATTGTTTCCAAGAGAAAGGGAGACAGGAGTGTAAAAAAGCGTTGTTTTTGGACGCCAATGAAGAAATGACTGTTTTGCGATTTCTCCTGCTCAGAAAGACTTAGAAAGTTGATAATTGTGGGCAATGTTAGTAATGTCATGAGAAACAAGAATTATGTAAAAGAATTGATGTAAGTCATTGTTTCCAAGAGAAAGGGAGAGCGGAGTGTAAAAAAGCGTTGTTTTTGGACGGCAATGAAGAAATGACTGTTTTGCGATTTCTCTTGCTCAGAAAGACTTAGAAAGTTGATAATTGTGGGCAATGTTAGAAATGTCATGAGAAACAAGAATTATGTAAAAGAACTGATGTAAGTCATTGTTTCGAAGAGAAAGGGAGACCGGAGTGTAAAAAAGCGTTGTTTTTGGACGGCAATGAAGAAATGACTATGTTTTGCGATTTCTCCTGCTCAGAAAGACTTAGAAAGTTGATAATTGTGGGAAATGTTAGAAATGTCATGAGAAACAAGAATTATGTAAAAGAATTGATGTAAGTCATTGTTTCCAAGAGAAAGGGAGACCGGAGTGTAAAAAAGCGTTGTTTTTAGACGGCAATGAAGAAATGACTGTTTTGCGATTTCTCTTGCTCAGAAAGACTTAGAAAGTTGATAATTGTGGGCAATGTTAGAAATGTCATGAGAAACAAGAATTATGTAAAAGAATTGATGTAAGTCATTGTTTCCAAGAGAAAGGGAGACAGGAGTGTAAAAAAGCGTTGTTTTTGGACGGCAATGAAGAAATGACTATGTTTTGCGATTTCTCCTGCTCAAAAGGACTTAGAAAGTTGATTATTGTGGGCAATGTAAGAAATGTCATGAGAAACAAGAATTATGTAAAAGGATTGATGTAAGTCATTGTTTCCAAGAGAAAGGGAGACAGGAGTGTAAAAAAGCGTTGTTTTTGGACGGCAATGAAGAAATGACTGTTTTGCGATTTCTCCTGCTCAGAAAGACTTAGAAAGTTGATAATTGTGGGCAATGTTAGAAATGTCATGAGAAACAAGAATTATGTAAAAGAATTGATGTAAGTCATTGTTTCCAAGAGAAAGGGAGAGCGGAGTGTAAAAAAGCGTTGTTTTTGGACGGCAATGAAGAAATGACTGTTTTGCGATTTCTCTTGCTCAGAAAGACTTAGAAAGTTGATAATTGTGGGCAATGTTAGAAATGTCATGAGAAACAAGAATTATGTAAAAGAACTGATGTAAGTCATTGTTTCCAAGAGAAAGGGAGACCGGAGTGTAAAAAAGCGTTGTTTTTGGACGGCAATGAAGAAATGACTATGTTTTGCGATTTCTCCTGCTCAGAAAGACTTAGAAAGTTGATAATTGTGGGAAATGTTAGAAATGTCATGAGAAACAAGAATTATGTAAAAGAATTGATGTAAGTCATTGTTTCCAAGAGAAAGGGAGACCGGAGTGTAAAAAAGCGTTGTTTTTAGACGGCAATGAAGAAATGACTGTTTTGCGATTTCTCTTGCTCAGAAAGACTTAGAAAGTTGATAATTGTGGGCAATGTTAGAAATGTCATGAGAAACAAGAATTATGTAAAAGAATTGATGTAAGTCATTGTTTCCAAGAGAAAGGGAGACAGGAGTGTAAAAAAGCGTTGTTTTTGGACGGCAATGAAGAAATGACTATGTTTTGCGATTTCTCCTGCTCAAAAAGACTTAGAAAGTTGATTATTGTGGGCAATGTAAGAAATGTCATGAGAAACAAGAATTATGTAAAAGAATTGATGTAAATCATTGTTTCCAAGAGAAAGGGAGACAGGAGTGTAAAAAAGCGTTGTTTTTGGACGGCAATGAAGAAATGACTGTTTTGCGATTTCTCTTGCTCAGAAAGACTTAGAAAGTTGATAATTGTGGGCAATGTTAGAAATGTCATGAGAAACAAGAATTATGTAAAAGAACTGATGTAAGTCATTGTTTCCAAGAGAAAGGGAGACCGGAGTGTAAAAAAGCGTTGTTTTTGGACGGCAATGAAGAAATGACTATGTTTTGCGATTTCTCCTGCTCAGAAAGACTTAGAAAGTTGACAATTGTGGGCAATGTTAGAAATGTCATGAGAAACAAGAATTATGTAAAAAAATTGATGTAAGTCATTGTTTCCAAGAGAAAGGGAGACCAGAGTGTAAAAAAGCCTTGTTTTTGGACGGCAATGAAGAAATGACTGTTTTGCGATTTCTCCTCCTCAGAAAGACTTAGAAAGTTGATAATTGTGGGCAATGTTAGAAATGTCATGAGAAACAAGAATTATGTAAAAGAATTGATGTAAGTCATTGTTTCCAAGAGAAAGGGAGACAGGAGTGTAAAAAAGCGTTGTTTTTGGACGCCAATGAAGAAATGACTGTTTTGCGATTTCTCCTGCTCAGAAAGACTTAGAAAGTTGATAATTGTGGGCAATGTTAGAAATGTCATGAGAAACAAGAATTATGTAAAAGAATTGATGTAAGTCATTGTTTCCAAGAGAAAGGGAGATCGGAGTGTAAAAAAGCGTTGTTTTTGGACGGCAATAATGAAATGACTGTTTTGCGATTTCTCTTGCTCAGAAAGACTTAGAAAGTTGATAATTGTGGGAAATGTTAGAAATGTCATGAGAAACAAGAATTATGTAAAAGAATTGATGTAAGTCATTGTTTCCAAGAGAAAGGGAGAGCGGAGTGTAAAAAAGCGTTGTTTTTGGACGGCAATGAAGAAATGACTGTTTTGCGATTTCTCTTGCTCAGAAAGACTTAGAAAGTTGATAATTGTGGGCAATGTTAGAAATGTCATGAGAAACAAGAATTATGTAAAAGAACTGATGTAAGTCATTGTTTCCAAGAGAAAGGGAGACAGGAGTGTAAAAAAGCGTTGTTTTTGGACGGCAATGAAGAAATGACTGTTTTGCGATTTCTCTTGCTCAGAAAGACTTAGAAAGTTGATAAATGTGGGCAATGTTAGAAATGTCATGAGAAACAAGAATTATGTAAAAGAACTGATGTAAGTCATTGTTTCCAAGAGAAAGGGAGACCGGAGTGTAAAAAAGCGTTGTTTTTGGACGGCAATGAAGAAATGACTATGTTTTGCGATTTCTCCTGCTCAGAAAGACTTAGAAAGTTGATAATTGTGGGCAATGTTAGAAATGTCATGAGAAACAAGAATTATGTAAAAAATTGATGTAAGTCATTGTTTCCAAGAGAAAGGGAGACCGGAGTGTAAAAAAGCGTTGTTTTTGGACGCCAATGAAGAAATGACTGTTTTGCGATTTCTCTTGCTCAGAAAGACTTAGAAAGTTGATAATTGTGGGCAATGTTAGAAATGTCATGAGAAACAAGAATTATGTAAAAGAATTGATGTAAGTCATTGTTTCCAAGAGAAAGGGAGACAGGAGTGTAAAAAAGCGTTGTTTTTGGACGGCAATGAAGAAATGACTATGTTTTGCGATTTCTCCTGCTCAGAAAGACTTAGAAAGTTGATAATTGTGGGAAATGTTAGAAATGTCATGAGAAACAAGAATTATGTAAAAGAATTGATGTAAGTCATTGTTTCCAAGAGAAAGGGAGACAGGAGTGTAAAAAAGCGTTGTTTTTGGACGGCAATGAAGAAATGACTATGTTTTGCGATTTCTCCTGCTCAGAAAGACTTAGAAAGTTGATAATTGTGGGAAATGTTAGAAATGTCATGAGAAACAAGAATTATGTAAAAGAATTGATGTAAGTCATTGTTTCCAAGAGAAAGGGAGACCGGAGTGTAAAAAAGCGTTGTTTTTGGACGGCAATGAAGAAATGACTATGTTTTGCGATTTCTCCTGCTCAGAAAGACTTAGAAAGTTGATAATTGTGGGCAATGTTAGAAATGTCATGAGAAACAAGAATTATGTAAAAGAATTGATGTAAGTCATTGTTTCCAAGAGAAAGGGAGACAGGAGTGTAAAAAAGCGTTGTTTTTGGACGGCAATGAAGAAATGAATATGTTTTGCGATTTCTCCTGCTCAAAAAGACTAAGAAAGTTGATTATTGTGGGCAATGTAAGAAATGTCATGAGAAACAAGAATTATGTAAAAGAATTGATGTAAGTCATTGTTTCCAAGAGAAAGGGAGACAGGAGTGTAAAAAAGCGTTGTTTTTGGACGGCAATGAAGAAATGACTGTTTTGCGATTTCTCTTGCTCAGAAATACTTAGAAAGTTGATAATTGTGGGCAATGTTAGAAATGTCATGAGAAACAAGAATTATGTAAAAGAACTGATGTAAGTCATTGTTTCCAAGAGAAAGGGAGACCGGAGTGTAAAAAAGCGTTGTTTTTGGACGGCAATGAAGAAATGACTATGTTTTGCGATTTCTTCTGCTCAGAAAGACTTAGAAAGTTGATAATTGTGGGCAATGTTAGAAATGTCATGAGAAACAAGAATTATGTAAAAAAATTGATGTAAGTCATTGTTTCCAAGAGAAAGGGAGACAGGAGTGTAAAAAAGCGTTGTTTTTGGACGCCAATGAAGAAATGACTGTTTTGCGATTTCTCCTGCTCAGAAAGACTTAGAAAGTTGATAATTGTGGGCAATGTTAGAAATGTCATGAGAAACAAGAATTATGTAAAAGAATTGATGTAAGTCATTGTTTCCAAGAGAAAGGGAGATCGGAGTGTAAAAAAGCGTTGTTTTTGGACGGCAATAAGGAAATGACTGTTTTGCGATTTCTCTTGCTCAGAAAGACTTAGAAAGTTGATAATTGTGGGAAATGTTAGAAATGTCATGAGAAACAAGAATTATGTAAAAGAATTGATGTAAGTCATTGTTTCCAAGAGAAAGGGAGAGCGGAGTGTAAAAAAGCGTTGTTTTTGGACGGCAATGAAGAAATGACTGTTTTGCGATTTCTCTTGCTCAGAAAGACTTAGAAAGTTGATAATTGTGGGCAATGTTAGAAATGTCATGAGAAACAAGAATTATGTAAAAGAACTGATGTAAGTCATTGTTTCCAAGAGAAAGGGAGACAGGAGTGTAAAAAAGCGTTGTTTTTGGACGGCAATGAAGAAATGACTGTTTTGCGATTTCTCTTGCTCAGAAAGACTTAGAAAGTTGATAAATGTGGGCAATGTTAGAAATGTCATGAGAAACAAGAATTATGTAAAAGAACTGATGTAAGTCATTGTTTCCAAGAGAAAGGGAGACCGGAGTGTAAAAAAGCGTTGTTTTTGGACGGCAATGAAGAAATGACTATGTTTTGCGATTTCTCCTGCTCAGAAAGACTTAGAAAGTTGATAATTGTGGGCAATGTTAGAAATGTCATGAGAAACAAGAATTATGTAAAAAAATTGATGTAAGTCATTGTTTCCAAGAGAAAGGGAGACCGGAGTGTAAAAAAGCGTTGTTTTTGGACGCCAATGAAGAAATGACTGTTTTGCGATTTCTCTTGCTCAGAAAGACTTAGAAAGTTGATAATTGTGGGCAATGTTAGAAATGTCATGAGAAACAAGAATTATGTAAAATAATTGATGTAAGTCATTGTTTCCAAGAGAAAGGGAGACAGGATTGTAAAAAAGCGTTGTTTTTGGACGGCAATGAAGAAATGACTATGTTTTGCGATTTCTCCTGCTCAGAAAGACTTAGAAAGTTGATAATTGTGGGAAATGTTAGAAATGTCATGAGAAACAAGAATTATGTAAAAGAATTGATGTAAGTCATTGTTTCCAAGAGAAAGGGAGACAGGAGTGTAAAAAAGCGTTGTTTTTGGACGGCAATGAA
Organism: Mixophyes fleayi; assembly: GCF_038048845.1. NCBI lineage: Eukaryota > Metazoa > Chordata > Amphibia > Anura > Limnodynastidae > Mixophyes > Mixophyes fleayi. Next base: position 39,290 of record NW_027448277.1, read on the forward strand.
GAAATGACTATGTTTTGCGATTTCTCCTGCTCAGAAAGACTTAGAAAGTTGATAATTGTGGGAAATGTTAGAAATGTCATGAGAAACAAGAATTATGTAAAAGAATTGATGTAAGTCATTGTTTCCAAGAGAAAGGGAGACCGGAGTGTAAAAAAGTGTTGTTTTTGGACGGCAATGAAGAAATGACTATGTTTTGCGATTTCTCCTGCTCAGAAAGACTTAGAAAGTTGATAATTGTGGGCAATGTTAGAAATGTCATGAGAAACAAGAATTATGTAAAAAAATTGATGTAAGTCATTGTTTCCAAGAGAAAGGGAGACCGGAGTGTAAAAAAGCGTTGTTTTTGGACGCCAATGAAGAAATGACTGTTTTGCAATTTCTCTTGCTCAGAAAGACTTAGAAAGTTGATAATTGTGGGCAATGTTAGAAATGTCATGAGAAACAAGAATTATGTAAAAGAATTGATGTAAGTCATTGTTTCCAAGAGAAAGGGAGACAGGAGTGTAAAAAAGCGTTGTTTTTGGACGGCAATGAAGAAATGACTATGTTTTGCGATTTCTCCTGCTCAGAAAGACTTAGAAAGTTGATAATTGTGGGCAATGTTAGAAATGTCATGAGAAACAAGAATTATGTAAAAAAATTGATGTAAGTCATTGTTTCCAAGAGAAAGGGAGACCGGAGTGTAAAAAAGCGTTGTTTTTGGACGCCAATGAAGAAATGACTGTTTTGCGATTTCTCTTGCTCAGAAAGACTTAGAAAGTTGATAATTGTGGGCAATGTTAGAAATGTCATGAGAAACAAGAATTATGTAAAAGAATTGATGTAAGTCATTGTTTCCAAGAGAAAGGGAGACAGGAGTGTAAAAAAGCGTTGTTTTTGGACGGCAATGAAGAAATGACTATGTTTTGCGATTTCTCCTGCTCAGAAAGACTTAGAAAGTTGATAATTGTGGGAAATGTTAGAAATGTCATGAGAAACAAGAATTATGTAAAAGAACTGATGTAAGTCATTGTTTCCAAGAGAAAGGGAGACAGGAGTGTAAAAAAGCGTTGTTTTTGGACGGCAATGAAGAAATGACTATGTTTTGCGATTTCTCCTGCTCAGAAAGACTTAGAAAGTTGATAATTGTGGGAAATGTTAGAAATGTCATGAGAAACAAGAATTATGTAAAAGAATTGATGTAAGTCATTGTTTCCAAGAGAAAGGGAGACAGGAGTGTAAAAAAGCGTTGTTTTTGGACGCCAATGAAGAAATGACTGTTTTGCGATTTCTCCTGCTCAGAAAGACTTAGAAAGTTGATAATTGTGGGCAATGTTAGAAATGTCATGAGAAACAAGAATTATGTAAAAGAATTGATGTAAGTCATTGTTTCCAAGAGAAAGGGAGAGCGGAGTGTAAAAAAGCGTTGTTTTTGGACGGCAATGAAGAAATGACTGTTTTGCGATTTCTCTTGCTCAGAAAGACTTAGAAAGTTGATAATTGTGGGCAATGTTAGAAATGTCATGAGAAACAAGAATTATGTAAAAGAACTGATGTAAGTCATTGTTTCGAAGAGAAAGGGAGACCGGAGTGTAAAAAAGCGTTGTTTTTGGACGGCAATGAAGAAATGACTATGTTTTGCGATTTCTCCTGCTCAGAAAGACTTAGAAAGTTGATAATTGTGGGAAATGTTAGAAATGTCATGAGAAACAAGAATTATGTAAAAGAATTGATGTAAATCATTGTTTCCAAGAGAAAGGGAGACAGGAGTGTAAAAAAGCGTTGTTTTTGGACGGCAATGAAGAAATGACTGTTTTGCGATTTCTCCTGCTCAAAAAGACTTAGAAAGTTGATTATTGTGGGCAATGTAAGAAATGTCATGAGAAACAAGAATTATGTAAAAGAATTGATGTAAATCATTGTTTCCAAGAGAAAGGGAGACAGGAGTGTAAAAAAGCGTTGTTTTTGGACGGCAATGAAGAAATGACTGTTTTGCGATTTCTCTTGCTCAGAAAGACTTAGAAAGTTGATAATTGTGGGCAATGTTAGAAATGTCATGAGAAACAAGAATTATGTAAAAGAACTGATGTAAGTCATTGTTTCCAAGAGAAAGGGAGACCGGAGTGTAAAAAAGCGTTGTTTTTGGACGGCAATGAAGAAATGACTATGTTTTGCGATTTCTCCTGCTCAGAAAGACTTAGAAAGTTTATAATTGTGGGCAATGTTAGAAATGTCATGAGAAACAAGAATTATGTAAAAAAATTGATGTAAGTCATTGTTTCCAAGAGAAAGGGAGACCGGAGTGTAAAAAAGCGTTGTTTTTGGACGCCAATGAAGAAATGACTGTTTTGCGATTTCTCTTGCTCAGAAAGACTTAGAAAGTTGATAATTGTGGGCAATGTTAGAAATGTCATGAGAAACAAGATTTATGTAAAAGAATTGATGTAAGTCATTGTTTCCAAGAGAAAGGGAGACAGGAGTGTAAAAAAGCGTTGTTTTTGGACGGCAATGAAGAAATGACTATGTTTTGCGATTTCTCCTGCTCAGAAAGACTTAGAAAGTTGATAATTGTGGGCAATGTTAGAAATGTCATGAGAAACAAGAATTATGTAAAAAAATTGATGTAAGTCATTGTTTCCAAGAGAAAGGGAGACCGGAGTGTAAAAAAGCGTTGTTTTTGGACGCCAATGAAGAAATGACTGTTTTGCGATTTCTCTTGCTCAGAAAGACTTAGAAAGTTGATAATTGTGGGCAATGTTAGAAATGTCATGAGAAACAAGAATTATGTAAAAGAATTGATGTAAGTCATTGTTTTCAAGAGAAAGGGAGACAGGAGTGTAAAAAAGCGTTGTTTTTGGACGGCAATGAAGAAATGACTATGTTTTGCGATTTCTCCTGCTCAGAAAGACTTAGAAAGTTGATAATTGTGGGAAATGTTAGAAATGTCATGAGAAACAAGAATTATGTAAAAGAATTGATGTAAGTCATTGTTTCCAAGAGAAAGGGAGACAGGAGTGTAAAAAAGCGTTGTTTTTGGATGCCAATGAAGAAATGACTGTTTTGCGATTTCTCCTGCTCAGAAAGACTTAGAAAGTTGATAATTGTGGGCAATGTTAGAAATGTCATGAGAAACAAGAATTATGTAAAAGAATTGATGTAAGTCATTGTTTCCAAGAGAAAGGGAGACCGGAGTGTAAAAAAGCGTTGTTTTTAGACGGCAATGAAGAAATGACTGTTTTGCGATTTCTCTTGCTCAGAAAGACTTAGAAAGTTGATTATTGTGGGCAATGTAAGAAATGTCATGAGAAACAAGAATTATGTAAAATAATTGATGTAAGTCATTGTTTCCAAGAGAAAGGGAGACAGGAGTGTAAAAAAGCGTTGTTTTTGGATGCCAATGAAGAAATGACTGTTTTGCGATTTCTCCTGCTCAGAAAGACTTAGAAAGTTGATAATTGTGGGCAATGTTAGAAATGTCATGAGAAACAAGAATTATGTAAAAGAATTGATGTAAGTCATTGTTTCCAAGAGAAAGGGAGACAGGAGTGTAAAAAAGCGTTGTTTTTGGACGGCAATGAAGAAATGACTATGTTTTGCGATTTCTCCTGCTCAAAAAGACTTAGAAAGTTGATTATTGTGGGCAATGTAAGAAATGTCATGAGAAACAAGAATTATGTAAAAGAATTGATGTAAGTCATTGTTTCCAAGAGAAAGGGAGACAGGAGTGTAAAAAAGCGTTGTTTTTGGACGGCAATGAAGAAATGACTGTTTTGCGATTTCTCCTGCTCAGAAAGACTTAGAAAGTTGATAATTGTGGGCAATGTTAGAAATGTCATGAGAAACAAGAATTATGTAAAAGAATTGATGTAAGTCATTGTTTCCAAGAGAAAGGGAGAGCGGAGTGTAAAAAAGCGTTGTTTTTGGACGGCAATGAAGAAATGACTGTTTTGCGATTTCTCTTGCTCAGAAAGACTTAGAAAGTTGATAATTGTGGGCAATGTTAGAAATGTCATGAGAAACAAGAATTATGTAAAAGAACTGATGTAAGTCATTGTTTCCAAGAGAAAGGGAGACCGGAGTGTAAAAAAGCGTTGTTTTTGGACGGCAATGAAGAAATGACTATGTTTTGCGATTTCTCCTGCTCAGAAAGACTTAGAAAGTTGATAATTGTGGGAAATGTTAGAAATGTCATGAGAAACAAGAATTATGTAAAAGAATTGATGTAAGTCATTGTTTCCAAGAGAAAGGGAGACCGGAGTGTAAAAAAGCGTTGTTTTTAGACGGCAATGAAGAAATGACTGTTTTGCGATTTCTCTTGCTCAGAAAGACTTAGAAAGTTGATAATTGTGGGCAATGTTAGAAATGTCATGAGAAACAAGAATTATGTAAAAGAATTGATGTAAGTCATTGTTTCCAAGAGAAAGGGAGACAGGAGTGTAAAAAAGCGTTGTTTTTGGACGGCAATGAAGAAATGACTATGTTTTGCGATTTCTCCTGCTCAGAAAGACTTAGAAAGTTGATAATTGTGGGCAATGTTAGAAATGTTATGAGAAACAAGAATTATGTAAAAAAAATTGATGTAAGTCATTGTTTCCAAGAGAAAGGGAGACCGGAGTGTAAAAAAGCGTTGTTTTTGGACGCCAATGAAGAAATGACTGTTTTGCGATTTCTCTTGCTCAGAAAGACTTAGAAAGTTGATAATTGTGGGCAATGTTAGAAATGTCAGGAGAAACAAGAATTATGTAAAAGAATTGATGTAAGTCATTGTTTCCAAGAGAAAGGGAGACAGGAGTGTAAAAAAGCGTTGTTTTTGGACGGCAATGAAGAAATGACTATGTTTTGCGATTTCTCCTGCTCAGAAAGACTTAGAAAGTTGATAATTGTGGGAAATGTTAGAAATGTCATGAGAAACAAGAATTATGTAAAAGAATTGATGTAAGTCATTGTTTCCAAGAGAAAGGGAGACAGGAGTGTAAAAAAGCGTTGTTTTTGGACGGCAATGAAGAAATGACTATGTTTTGCGATTTCTCCTGCTCAGAAAGACTTAGAAAGTTGATTATTGTGGGCAATGTTAGAAATGTCATGAGAAACAAGAATTATGTAAAAGAACTGATGTAAGTCATTGTTTCCAAGAGAAAGGGAGACCGGAGTGTAAAAAAGCGTTGTTTTTGGACGGCAATGAAGAAATGACTATGTTTTGCGATTTCTTCTGCTCAGAAAGACTTAGAAAGTTGATAATTGTGGGCAATGTTAGAAATGTCATGAGAAACAAGAATTATGTAAAAAAATTGATGTAAGTCATTGTTTCCAAGAGAAAGGGAGACAGGAGTGTAAAAAAGCGTTGTTTTTGGACGCCAATGAAGAAATGACTGTTTTGCGATTTCTCCTGCTCAGAAAGACTTAGAAAGTTGATAATTGTGGGCAATGTTAGAAATGTCATGAGAAACAAGAATTATGTAAAAGAATTGATGTAAGTCATTGTTTCCAAGAGAAAGGGAGATCGGAGTGTAAAAAAGCGTTGTTTTTGGACGGCAATAAGGAAATGACTGTTTTGCGATTTCTCTTGCTCAGAAAGACTTAGAAAGTTGATAATTGTGGGAAATGTTAGAAATGTCATGAGAAACAAGAATTATGTAAAAGAATTGATGTAAGTCATTGTTTCCAAGAGAAAGGGAGAGCGGAGTGTAAAAAAGCGTTGTTTTTGGACGGCAATGAAGAAATGACTGTTTTGCGATTTCTCTTGCTCAGAAAGACTTAGAAAGTTGATAATTGTGGGCAATGTTAGAAATGTCATGAGAAACAAGAATTATGTAAAAGAACTGATGTAAGTCATTGTTTCCAAGAGAAAGGGAGACAGGAGTGTAAAAAAGCGTTGTTTTTGGACGGCAATGAAGAAATGACTGTTTTGCGATTTCTCTTGCTCAGAAAGACTTAGAAAGTTGATAAATGTGGGCAATGTTAGAAATGTCATGAGAAACAAGAATTATGTAAAAGAACTGATGTAAGTCATTGTTTCCAAGAGAAAGGGAGACCGGAGTGTAAAAAAGCGTTGTTTTTGGACGGCAATGAAGAAATGACTATGTTTTGCGATTTCTCCTGCTCAGAAAGACTTAGAAAGTTGATAATTGTGGGCAATGTTAGAAATGTCATGAGAAACAAGAATTATGTAAAAAAATTGATGTAAGTCATTGTTTCCAAGAGAAAGGGAGACCGGAGTGTAAAAAAGCGTTGTTTTTGGACGCCAATGAAGAAATGACTGTTTTGCGATTTCTCTTGCTCAGAAAGACTTAGAAAGTTGATAATTGTGGGCAATGTTAGAAATGTCATGAGAAACAAGAATTATGTAAAATAATTGATGTAAGTCATTGTTTCCAAGAGAAAGGGAGACAGGATTGTAAAAAAGCGTTGTTTTTGGACGGCAATGAAGAAATGACTATGTTTTGCGATTTCTCCTGCTCAGAAAGACTTAGAAAGTTGATAATTGTGGGAAATGTTAGAAATGTCATGAGAAACAAGAATTATGTAAAAGAATTGATGTAAGTCATTGTTTCCAAGAGAAAGGGAGACAGGAGTGTAAAAAAGCGTTGTTTTTGGACGGCAATGAAGAAATGACTATGTTTTGCGATTTCTCCTGCTCAGAAAGACTTAGAAAGTTGATAATTGTGGGAAATGTTAGAAATGTCATGAGAAACAAGAATTATGTAAAAGAATTGATGTAAGTCATTGTTTCCAAGAGAAAGGGAGACCGGAGTGTAAAAAAGTGTTGTTTTTGGACGGCAATGAAGAAATGACTATGTTTTGCGATTTCTCCTGCTCAGAAAGACTTAGAAAGTTGATAATTGTGGGCAATGTTAGAAATGTCATGAGAAACAAGAATTATGTAAAAAAATTGATGTAAGTCATTGTTTCCAAGAGAAAGGGAGACCGGAGTGTAAAAAAGCGTTGTTTTTGGACGCCAATGAAGAAATGACTGTTTTGCAATTTCTCTTGCTCAGAAAGACTTAGAAAGTTGATAATTGTGGGCAATGTTAGAAATGTCATGAGAAACAAGAATTATGTAAAAGAATTGATGTAAGTCATTGTTTCCAAGAGAAAGGGAGACAGGAGTGTAAAAAAGCGTTGTTTTTGGACGGCAATGAAGAAATGACTATGTTTTGCGATTTCTCCTGCTCAGAAAGACTTAGAAAGTTGATAATTGTGGGCAATGTTAGAAATGTCATGAGAAACAAGAATTATGTAAAAAAATTGATGTAAGTCATTGTTTCCAAGAGAAAGGGAGACCGGAGTGTAAAAAAGTGTTGTTTTTGGACGCCAATGAAGAAATGACTGTTTTGCGATTTCTCTTGCTCAGAAAGACTTAGAAAGTTGATAATTGTGGGCAATGTTAGAAATGTCATGAGAAACAAGAATTATGTAAAAGAATTGATGTAAGTCATTGTTTCCAAGAGAAAGGGAGACAGGAGTGTAAAAAAGCGTTGTTTTTGGACGGCAATGAAGAAATGACTATGTTTTGCGATTTCTCCTGCTCAGAAAGACTTAGAAAGTTGATAATTGTGGGAAATGTTAGAAATGTCATGAGAAACAAGAATTATGTAAAAGAATTGATGTAAGTCATTGTTTCCAAGAGAAAGGGAGACAGGAGTGTAAAAAAGCGTTGTTTTTGGACGGCAATGAAGAAATGACTATGTTTTGCGATTTCTCCTGCTCAGAAAGACTTAGAAAGTTGATAATTGTGGGAAATGTTAGAAATGTCATGAGAAACAAGAATTATGTAAAAGAATTGATGTAAGTCATTGTTTCCAAGAGAAAGGGAGACAGGAGTGTAAAAAAAGCGTTGTTTTTGGACGCCAATGAAGAAATGACTGTTTTGCGATTTCTCCTGCTCAGAAAGACTTAGAAAGTTGATAATTGTGGGCAATGTTAGAAATGTCATGAGAAACAAGAATTATGTAAAAGAATTGATGTAAGTCATTGTTTCCAAGAGAAAGGGAGAGCGGAGTGTAAAAAAGCGTTGTTTTTGGACGGCAATGAAGAAATGACTGTTTTGCGATTTCTCTTGCTCAGAAAGACTTAGAAAGTTGATAATTGTGGGCAATGTTAGAAATGTCATGAGAAACAAGAATTATGTAAAAGAACTGATGTAAGTCATTGTTTCGAAGAGAAAGGAGACCGGAGTGTAAAAAAGCGTTGTTTTTGGACGGCAATGAAGAAATGACTATGTTTTGCGATTTCTCCTGCTCAGAAAGACTTAGAAAGTTGATAATTGTGGGAAATGTTAGAAATGTCATGAGAAACAAGAATTATGTAAAAGAATTGATGTAAGTCATTGTTTCCAAGAGAAAGGGAGACCGGAGTGTAAAAAAAGCGTTGTTTTTAGACGGCAATGAAGAAATGACTGTTTTGCGATTTCTCTTGCTCAGAAAGACTTAGAAAGTTGATAATTGTGGGCAATGTTAGAAATGTCATGAGAAACAAGAATTATGTAAAAGAATTGATGTAAGTCATTGTTTCCAAGAGAAAGGGAGACAGGAGTGTAAAAAAGCGTTGTTTTTGGACGGCAATGAAGAAATGACTATGTTTTGCGATTTCTCCTGCTCAAAAAGACTTAGAAAGTTGATTATTGTGGGCAATGTAAGAAATGTCATGAGAAACAAGAATTATGTAAAAGAATTGATGTAAGTCATTGTTTCCAAGAGAAAGGGAGACAGGAGTGTAAAAAAGCGTTGTTTTTGGACGGCAATGAAGAAATGACTGTTTTGCGATTTCTCTTGCTCAGAAAGACTTAGAAAGTTGATAATTGTGGGCAATGTTAGAAATGTCATGAGAAACAAGAATTATGTAAAAGAACTGATGTAAGTCATTGTTTCCAAGAGAAAGGGAGACCGGAGTGTAAAAAAGCGTTGTTTTTGGACGGCAATGAAGAAATGACTATGTTTTGCGATTTCTCCTGCTCAGAAAGACTTAGAAAGTTGATAATTGTGGGCAATGTTAGAAATGTCATGAGAAACAAGAATTATGTAAAAAAATTGATGTAAGTCATTGTTTCCAAGAGAAAGGGAGACCGGAGTGTAAAAAAGCGTTGTTTTTGGACGCCAATGAAGAAATGACTGTTTTGCGATTTCTCTTGCTCAGAAAGACTTAGAAAGTTGATAATTGTGGGCAATGTTAGAAATGTCATGAGAAACAAGATTTATGTAAAAGAATTGATGTAAGTCATTGTTTCCAAGAGAAAGGGAGACAGGAGTGTAAAAAAGCGTTGTTTTTGGACGGCAATGAAGAAATGACTATGTTTTGCGATTTCTCCTGCTCAGAAAGACTTAGAAAGTTGATAATTGTGGGCAATGTTAGAAATGTCATGAGAAACAAGAATTATGTAAAAAAATTGATGTAAGTCATTGTTTCCAAGAGAAAGGGAGACCGAGTGTAAAAAAGCGTTGTTTTTGGACGCCAATGAAGAAATGACTGTTTTGCGATTTCTCTTGCTCAGAAAGACTTAGAAAGTTGATAATTGTGGGCAATGTTAGAAATGTCATGAGAAACAAGAATTATGTAAAAGAATTGATGTAAGTCATTGTTTTCAAGAGAAAGGGAGACAGGAGTGTAAAAAAGCGTTGTTTTTGGACGGCAATGAAGAAATGACTATGTTTTGCGATTTCTCCTGCTCAGAAAGACTTAGAAAGTTGATAATTGTGGGAAATGTTAGAAATGTCATGAGAAACAAGAATTATGTAAAAGAATTGATGTAAGTCATTGTTTCCAAGAGAAAGGGAGAGCGGAGTGTAAAAAAGCGTTGTTTTTGGACGGCAATGAAGAAATGACTGTTTTGCGATTTCTCTTGCTCAGAAAGACTTAGAAAGTTGATAATTGTGGGCAATGTTAGAAATGTCATGAGAAACAAGAATTATGTAAAAGAACTGATGTAAGTCATTGTTTCCAAGAGAAAGGGAGACCGGAGTGTAAAAAAGCGTTGTTTTTGGACGGCAATGAAGAAATGACTATGTTTTGCGATTTCTCCTGCTCAGAAAGACTTAGAAAGTTGATAATTGTGGGAAATGTTAGAAATGTCATGAGAAACAAGAATTATGTAAAAGAATTGATGTAAGTCATTGTTTCCAAGAGAAAGGGAGACCGGAGTGTAAAAAAAGCGTTGTTTTTAGACGGCAATGAAGAAATGACTGTTTTGCGATTTCTCTTGCTCAGAAAGACTTAGAAAGTTGATAATTGTGGGCAATGTTAGAAATGTCATGAGAAACAAGAATTATGTAAAAGAATTGATGTAAGTCATTGTTTCCAAGAGAAAGGGAGACAGGAGTGTAAAAAAGCGTTGTTTTTGGACGGCAATGAAGAAATGACTATGTTTTGCGATTTCTCCTGCTCAGAAAGACTTAGAAAGTTGATAATTGTGGGCAATGTTAGAAATGTTATGAGAAACAAGAATTATGTAAAAAAATTGATGTAAGTCATTGTTTCCAAGAGAAAGGGAGACCGGAGTGTAAAAAAGCGTTGTTTTTGGACGCCAATGAAGAAATGACTGTTTGTGCGATTTCTCTTGCTCAGAAAGACTTAGAAAGTTGATAATTGTGGGCAATGTTAGAAATGTCATGAGAAACAAGAATTATGTAAAAGAATTGATGTAAGTCATTGTTTCCAAGAGAAAGGGAGACAGGAGTGTAAAAAAAGCGTTGTTTTTGGACGGCAATGAAGAAATGACTATGTTTTGCGATTTCTCCCTGCTCAGAAAGACTTAGAAAGTTGATAATTGTGGGAAATGTTAGAAATGTCATGAGAAACAAGAATTATGTAAAAGAATTGATGTAAGTCATTGTTTCCAAGAGAAAGGGAGACAGGAGTGTAAAAAAGCGTTGTTTTTGGACGGCAATGAAGAAATGACTATGTTTTGCGATTTCTCCTGCTCAGAAAGACTTAGAAAGTTGATTATTGTGGGCAATGTTAGAAATGTCATGAGAACAAGAATTATGTAAAAGAATTGATGTAAGTCATTGTTTCCAAGAGAAAGGGAGACAGGAGTGTAAAAAAGCGTTGTTTTTGGACGCCAATGAAGAAATGACTTGTTTTGCGATTTCTCCTGCTCAGAAAGACTTAGAAAGTTGATAATTGTGGGCAATGTTAGAAATGTCATGAGAAACAAGAATTATGTAAAAGAATTGATGTAAGTCATTGTTTCCAAGAGAAAGGGAGAGCGGAGTGTAAAAAAAGCGTTGTTTTTGGACGGCAATGAAGAAATGACTGTTTTGCGATTTCTCTTGCTCAGAAAGACTTAGAAAGTTGATAATTGTGGGCAATGTTAGAAATGTCATGAGAAACAAGAATTATGTAAAAGAATTGATGTAAGTCATTGTTTCCAAGAGAAAGGGAGACAGGAGTGTAAAAAAGCGTTGTTTTTGGACGGCAATGAAGAAATGACTATGTTTTGCGATTTCTCCTGCTCAGAACGACTTAGAAAGTTGATAATTGTGGGCAATGTTAGAAATGTCATGAGAAACAAGAATTATGTAAAAGAATTGATGTAAGTCATTGTTTCCAAGAGAAAGGGAGACAGGAGTGTAAAAAAGCGTTGTTTTTGGACGCCAATGAAGAAATGACTGTTTTGCGATTTCTCCTGCTCAGAAAGACTTAGAAAGTTGATAATTGTGGGCAATGTTAGAAATGTCATGAGAAACAAGAATTATGTAAAAGAATTGATGTAAGTCATTGTTTCCAAGAGAAAGGGAGACCGGAGTGTAAAAAAGCGTTGTTTTTGGACGGCAATGAAGAAATGACTGTTTTGCGATTTCTCTTGCTCAGAAAGATTTAGAAAGTTGATAATTGTGGGCAATGTTAGAAATGTCATGAGAAACAAGAATTATGTAAAAGAACTGATGTAAGTCATTGTTTCCAAGAGAAAGAGAGACCGGAGTGTAAAAAAGCGTTGTTTTTGGACGGCAATGAAGAAATGACTATGTTTTGCGATTTCTCCTGCTCAGAAAGACTTAGAAAGTTGATAATTGTGGGAAATGTTAGAAATGTCATGAGAAACAAGAATTATGTAAAAGAATTGATGTAAGTCATTGTTTCCAAGAGAAAGGGAGACCGGAGTGTAAAAAAGCGTTATTTTTAGACGGCAATGAAGAAATGACTGTTTTGCGATTTCTCTTGCTCAGAAAGACTTAGAAAGTTGATAATTGTGGGCAATGTTAGAAATGTCATGAGAAACAAGAATTATGTAAAAGAATTGATGTAAGTCATTGTTTCCAAGAAAAAGGGAGACAGGAGTGTAAAAAAGCGTTGTTTTTGGACGGCAATGAAGAAATGACTATGTTTTGCGATTTCTCCTGCTCAAAAAGACTTAGAAAGTTGATTATTGTGGGCAATGTAAGAAATGTCATGAGAAACAAGAATTATGTAAAAGAATTGATGTAAGTCATTGTTTCCAAGAGAAAGGGAGACAGGAGTGTAAAAAAGCGTTGTTTTTGGACAGCAATGAAGAAATGACTGTTTTGCGATTTCTCCTGCTCAGAAAGACTTAGAAAGTTGATAATTGTGGGCAATGTTAGAAATGTCATGAGAAACAAGAATTATGTAAAAGAATTGATGTAAGTCATTGTTTCCAAGAGAAAGGGAGAGCGGAGTGTAAAAAAGCGTTGTTTTTGGACGGCAATGAAGAAATGACTGTTTTGCGATTTCTCTTGCTCAGAAAGACTTAGAAAGTTGATAATTGTGGGCAATGTTAGAAATGTCATGAGAAACAAGAATTATGTAAAAGAACTGATGTAAGTCATTGTTTCGAAGAGAAAGGGAGACCGGAGTGTAAAAAAGCGTTGTTTTGGACGGCAATGAAGAAATGACTATGTTTTGCGATTTCTCCTGCTCAGAAAGACTTAGAAAGTTGATAATTGTGGGAAATGTTAGAAATGTCATGAGAAACAAGAATTATGTAAAAGAATTGATGTAAGTCATTGTTTCCAAGAGAAAGGGGAGACCGGAGTGTAAAAAAGCGTTGTTTTTAGACGGCAATGAAGAAATGACTGTTTTGCGATTTCTCTTGCTCAGAAAGACTTAGAAAGTTGATAATTGTGGGCAATGTTAGAAATGTCATGAGAAACAAGAATTATGTAAAGAATTGATGTAAGTCATTGTTTCCAAGAGAAAGGGAGACAGGAGTGTAAAAAAGCGTTGTTTTGGACGGCAATGAAGAAATGACTATGTTTTGCGATTTCTCCTGCTCAAAAAGACTTAGAAAGTTGATTATTGTGGGCAATGTAAGAAATGTCATGAGAAACAAGAATTATGTAAAAGAATTGATGTAAGTCATTGTTTCCAAGAGAAAGGGAGACAGGAGTGTAAAAAAGCGTTGTTTTTGGACGGCAATGAAGAAATGACTGTTTTGCGATTTCTCTTGCTCAGAAAGACTTAGAAAGTTGATAATTGTGGGCAATGTTAGAAATGTCATGAGAAACAAGAATTATGTAAAAGAACTGATGTAAGTCATTGTTTCCAAGAGAAAGGGAGACCGGAGTGTAAAAAAGCGTTGTTTTTGGACGGCAATGAAGAAATGACTATGTTTTGCGATTTCTCCTGCTCAGAAAGACTTAGAAAGTTGATAATTGTGGGCAATGTTAGAAATGTCATGAGAAACAAGAATTATGTAAAAAAATTGATGTAAGTCATTGTTTCCAAGAGAAAGGGAGACCGGAGTGTAAAAAAGCGTTGTTTTTGGACGCCAATGAAGAAATGACTGTTTTGCGATTTCTCTTGCTCAGAAAGACTTAGAAAGTTGATAATTGTGGGCAATGTTAGAAATGTCATGAGAAACAAGATTTATGTAAAAGAATTGATGTAAGTCATTGTTTCCAAGAGAAAGGGAGACAGGAGTGTAAAAAAGCGTTGTTTTTGGACGGCAATGAAGAAATGACTATGTTTTGCGATTTCTCCTGCTCAGAAAGACTTAGAAAGTTGATAATTGTGGGCAATGTTAGAAATGTCATGAGAAACAAGAATTATGTAAAAAAATTGATGTAAGTCATTGTTTCCAAGAGAAAGGGAGACCGGAGTGTAAAAAAAGCGTTGTTTTTGGACGCCAATGAAGAAATGACTGTTTTGCGATTTCTCTTGCTCAGAAAGACTTAGAAAGTTGATAATTGTGGGCAATGTTAGAAATGTCATGAGAAACAAGAATTATGTAAAAGAATTGATGTAAGTCATTGTTTTCAAGAGAAAGGGAGACAGGAGTGTAAAAAAGCGTTGTTTTTGGACGGCAATGAAGAAATGACTATGTTTTGCGATTTCTCCTGCTCAGAAAGACTTAGAAAGTTGATAATTGTGGGAAATGTTAGAAATGTCATGAGAAACAAGAATTATGTAAAAGAATTGATGTAAGTCATTGTTTCCAAGAGAAAGGGAGACAGGAGTGTAAAAAAGCGTTGTTTTTGGATGCCAATGAAGAAATGACTGTTTTGCGATTTCTCCTGCTCAGAAAGACTTAGAAAGTTGATAATTGTGGGCAATGTTAGAAATGTCATGAGAAACAAGAATTATGTAAAAGAATTGATGTAAGTCATTGTTTCCAAGAGAAAGGGGAGACCGGAGTGTAAAAAAGCGTTGTTTTTAGACGGCAATGAAGAAATGACTGTTTTGCGATTTCTCTTGCTCAGAAAGACTTAGAAAGTTGATTATTGTGGGCAATGTTAGAAATGTCATGAGAAACAAGAATTATGTAAAAGAATTGATGTAAGTCATTGTTTCCAAGAGAAAGGGAGACAGGAGTGTAAAAAAGCGTTGTTTTTGGATGCCAATGAAGAAATGACTGTTTTGCGATTTCTCCTGCTCAGAAAGACTTAGAAAGTTGATAATTGTGGGCAATGTTAGAAATGTCATGAGAAACAAGAATTATGTAAAAGAATTGATGTAAGTCATTGTTTCCAAGAGAAAGGGAGACAGGAGTGTAAAAAAGCGTTGTTTTTGGACGGCAATGAAGAAATGACTATGTTTTGCGATTTCTCCTGCTCAAAAAGACTTAGAAAGTTGATTATTGTGGGCAATGTAAGAAATGTCATGAGAAACAAGAATTATGTAAAAGAATTGATGTAAGTCATTGTTTTCCAAGAGAAAGGGAGACAGGAGTGTAAAAAAGCGTTGTTTTTGGACGGCAATGAAGAAATGACTGTTTTGCGATTTCTCCTGCTCAGAAAGACTTAGAAAGTTGATAATTGTGGGCAATGTTAGAAATGTCATGAGAAACAAGAATTATGTAAAAGAATTGATGTAAGTCATTGTTTCCAAGAGAAAGGGAGACAGGAGTGTAAAAAAGCGTTGTTTTTGGACGGCAATGAAGAAATGACTGTTTTGCGATTTCTCTTGCTCAGAAAGACTTAGAAAGTTGATAATTGTGGGCAATGTTAGAAATGTCATGAGAAACAAGAATTATGTAAAAGAACTGATGTAAGTCATTGTTTCAAGAGAAAGGGAGACCGGAGTGTAAAAAAGCGTTGTTTTTGGACGGCAATGAAGAAATGACTATGTTTTGCGATTTCTCCTGCTCAGAAAGACTTAGAAAGTTGATAATTGTGGGAAATGTTAGAAATGTCATGAGAAACAAGAATTATGTAAAAGAATTGATGTAAGTCATTGTTTCCAAGAGAAAGGGAGACCGGAGTGTAAAAAAGCGTTGTTTTTAGACGGCAATGAAGAAATGACTGTTTTGCGATTTCTCTTGCTCAGAAAGACTTAGAAAGTTGATAATTGTGGGCAATGTTAGAAATGTCATGAGAAACAAGAATTATGTAAAAGAATTGATGTAAGTCATTGTTTCCAAGAGAAAGGGAGACAGGAGTGTAAAAAAGCGTTGTTTTTGGACGGCAATGAAGAAATGACTATGTTTTGCGATTTCTCCTGCTCAGAAAGACTTAGAAAGTTGATAATTGTGGGCAATGTTAGAAATGTTATGAGAAACAAGAATTATGTAAAAAAATTGATGTAAGTCATTGTTTCCAGAGAAAGGGAGACCGGAGTGTAAAAAAAGCGTTGTTTTTGGACGCCAATGAAGAAATGACTGTTTTGCGATTTCTCTTGCTCAGAAAGACTTAGAAAGTTGATAATTGTGGGCAATGTTAGAAATGTCATGAGAAACAAGAATTATGTAAAAGAATTGATGTAAGTCATTGTTTCCAAGAGAAAGGGAGACAGGAGTGTAAAAAAGCGTTGTTTTTGGACGGCAATGAAGAAATGACTATGTTTTGCGATTTCTCCTGCTCAGAAAGACTTAGAAAGTTGATAATTGTGGGAAATGTTAGAAATGTCATGAGAAACAAGAATTATGTAAAAGAATTGATGTAAGTCATTGTTTCCAAGAGAAAGGGAGACAGGAGTGTAAAAAAGCGTTGTTTTGGACGGCAATGAAGAAATGACTATGTTTTGCGATTTCTCCTGCTCAGAAAGACTTAGAAAGTTGATTATTGTGGGCAATGTTAGAAATGTCATGAGAAACAAGAATTATGTAAAAGAATTGATGTAAGTCATTGTTTCCAAGAGAAAGGGAGACAGGAGTGTAAAAAAGCGTTGTTTTTGGACGCCAATGAAGAAATGACTGTTTTGCGATTTCTCCTGCTCAGAAAGACTTTAG